>NW_024055656.1:0-105888 GCF_902713615.1 Scyliorhinus canicula
CCAGCACTGCCAGTGCTTCCCTCCCCCACAGCCAGCACTGCCAGAGCCCCCACCCCCACAGCCAGACCTGCCATTAACTCCCCCCCCACCACCACCACCACAGCTGGAGCTGCTGATTGGCTGAGAGGCTGTCAGTCAGCGGCTGGAGCCGCTGATTGGCTGAGAGGCTGTCAGTCAGCGGCTGGAGCGGTTGATCGGCTGAGAGGCTGTCAGTCAGCAGCTGGAGCTGCTGGTTGGCTGTGAGGCTGTCAGCCAGCGGCCGGAGCTGCTGATTGGCTGAGAGGCTGTCAGTCAGCGGCTGGAGCTGCTGATTGGCTGAGAGGCTGTCAGTCAGCGGCTGGAGCTGCTGATTGGCTGAGAGGCTGTCAGTCAGGTTGATTTACTCATTAATTTCATAATTGATGTAACCGGATATTTCACCGCGATCTTGATCTGTTTCCTGAACCTGGACTGAGTCACCACATAGATAAATGTGTTTGTGCAGCAATTTAAATCCTGCAGCATAAATCCGACTTGTTGTAAATTATATTGAGGACGGGTGATGTAAACTAATCCTCTCACATCGATATAGAAAAATTTAATAACAGCCACGGTCCAGAGGAGAATGAAAGTCCCGGAGATGCTGAAGAGTAAAATCATTGCCTTCCTTCTGCTCTCCATCTCTGGGTCTGTGCGATTGTCTCCCTGACTCTGAGCCCTCAGTGTCTTCCGGACCCGACTGCTGAGTAAAATGTGTCTGACTGTCAGAGCGTTGGTCAACAGGATTGAGAAGAACGGGATCAATGGGGTTAAAACCTGAGAAAACCAGTTATATCCAACCCATCCCGGGTCAGTGTAATAGCTCCTCTTTGCCCGACAGAACCACTGGACAGTGTCGATTATCCTCACAGGTTCCAATGTAAAGTACCGGGGGATGTCTTTCACACAGAGCAGGAGGCCGCTTGTTGACAGAATCACAGCCGCAGTTTTCCCGGTGCAATATTTAGTTTTCAGTTTCTGGCAGCGAATGGCCACAAATCGATCAAAGGAGAAAGTGAGGGTGAACCAGACAGAACAGTCCCTGGCTGCAGACAGCAGGACAGAGTTAACACGGCACACAGAGGTGAGGAGCAGGATATTCCAGGGGAAATAATAACTATTGATCCTGTTCAATATGGGTTTAGTGATAATAAACAACAGATCCGCCGTTGCCATGGCCACCAGGTAGCGAGTGGTGCAGGTAGAAAGACCACACTTACCCCGACATAGAATCACAATTCCCAGTAAATTAACTGTCAGAGAGAGAAAGGAGAGACGCTGGAAATTACTGGATAATCAATCTCCCTGTCTGAACATAATCTCAGCATCAATATAATGGACAGTGGGTGGGTGGGGGTGTTGGGAGAGGAGTGGGCACAGAGATTAGCATTGCAGAGAGGGAAGTAGCAAATGTGACTCCAGTGTGAAAGACGGGGAATGGGGGGGGGGGAGTGTGAATTGCAGCCCTATCAGTTTGATGGCAGTGGGAGGGAAATGTTTATAATTCAGATACCTTTGGGAGAGGTTACATTTCCCATTCAGTCTGATTTACAGGATTCACTCAGGCCGGCCAGGTTTCCCAAACCGGATACAAACATACCAGAGATTGTCATCCCTGCTCAGTTATTGCACCAATTCCCGGATTGGACCGTTCCCTGGACTGGTTTCTGATAGGTTGGGACACCACTCCTGGTTTACTGAATACTCCACGATCAATAGTAAAAATAAATCATACGCAGGTCCTTCCCACTTCATAATCATGGGAGGAATAAAACATAGAATGTGTGGGGTTGTGGGACTATGATGTCTGAGCCTGTGGACAGAGGATATCCAGAGTCGATAAGGTCAGTGACAGTCCTGGGAACAATATCATGATGTTTGGTGATGTGCTGCTGGTCCAGGGGGAGGTAGCAGGAGGGGGAGGTAGCAGGATGGGTCTGAGAGTTGACGGTCAGCCCCTGTGAGGAAGTAGTCAGTACACCAGACAATAATGGCGCCACGCTTGTGGGCAGCTCAGATCACCAGGTCAGGGTTGGATATTAGAGAGAGGATTGGTGGAAGTTTAGAGTGAGTCAGGATTGAGTTGGTGAGAGACACAGAGAAATTGAGACGGTCGATGTCGCACTGACAGATCTCAATGAAAAGACCAAGGGCTGATAGGAGGCCAGAGGGTGGGGTCCGGGTAGAGGGAGATGACTGGAGGCGGATGGATTTCAGCACCAAATTTCCATAAAATAGACAGTGAGAAACAGCAGAGACAATATTATCTACTCACTGAACACCATCAGAATAATTACCAAAGAATTGAAAAGCAGAAGTCGGTCTCTGTTATTCTTGAATTTACAACAGAATATAATAAAATCTTCCAGTCACAATGTCAACAGTAGGAAAAATTGAATTAGAAGTCTGAGTTAAAAGAAATGCAGTAACACTGAGTATTCTAAATAGGCGGCACATATTCCAAAGTCAACATCATTCCTGAAACATTTCATCAAATTATTTCAATAACTATCAGAAATAACAGATCTGAGTAGTATGATAGATGTTAAACAGTTTGAGTTTCTAAAGGCCGTCAGTAAGATCCGACATAACAGACTGATGAGTAATCTCAGAGCCAGTGGAGTTGGGGGACACAGCAGCAGAATGCTGGACACACACACACAAAACAGGGAGAGGAGTTAAAGGGATTTAGACTGATTGGTGGAAGGTGGGAAGTGGTGTTCCACAAGGATCACCACTGGGATCACTATTCTTCACCATTCCCATCAACAGTATGGAATCGGGAAGCAGCATGAAAATTTACACAATTTACAGACACAATCAAATTGAGAGTGACAGTGAATACAGAGGAAGAATACAACTAATTACAGGCACACATTATCAGTAATTATGAATTTGCAAAGTGGGAATTTCAATGGGAAATTAATGTACCGACAGATCAGTGTCCGCTGTTGCATTTTCATCAGAACAATAAGTCCCTCAATCACTCCTTGGAAAATAAGTGTGTGAATGGACTGGAGGGGTTTCTGGGTTTAGGTGAATAGATTCACAAATCGTGTGAAGCAGAAACACAGTTCAAAAACACCCATAAAAATTGATCAAACATGTGAGTTCATTTCAGAATGAATAGAAATGAGAAAATATCACAAAACCTATTGGAATACTGGACTGTTGTGTGGGTTTTATGAAATATTGGAGAGTGGGTGATGTTTGTTCCTGTTAGAGTAGATCCATAGAAAACAGAGATAGAGACATTTCACTTCATACAATAAATATCAAACATCTTCAAAACATAGCCAAACCCTTCCTGTATTCAACCTATTCCAAAGTTAAAACACACAGAGAGGTCCACAGAATGGAGCGACAACTCACCAATAAAATACATCATTTCAAAATAGAACCAACTAATGTCAGTTCAGTTACTGAACCACACACAATACAATCCACACGGACAGATAGTCCCAGTAATAGAGGGATAATTAGATCAGATATTCCACTCTGGTTAGTGACCACACTCAGTACAATTCTACACTGACAGATACTTCCAGTAACCCTTGTCCCCGCTGTCAGATAATCCACTCTGGTTAATGACCCACACACTGTACAATTCTACACTGACAGATACTCCCAGTAATCCTTGTTCCCTCGGTCAGATATTCCACTCTGGTTAATGACCCATACAGAGTACAATTCTACACTGACAGATGTTCCCAGTAATCCTTGTTCCCTCGGTCAGATATTCCACTCTGGTTAATGACCCACACTCAGTACAATTCTACACTGACAGATGCTTTCAGTAATCCTTTTTCCCGCTGTCAGATATTCCACTCTGGTTAGTGACCCACACTCAGTACAATTCTGCACTGACAGATACTTCCAGTAATCCTTGTCCCCGCTGTCAGATATTCCTCTCTGGTTAGTGATCCACACTGAGTTTGTTATAATTCTTATCCTCTTCCTTCCTTCAGAGGTAGATTTCACTGAAATCCAGTCTAACATTATATAAAATTCCACTCAATATATTAACTTCTTTGATCAGAGAGCCAGTGACTTATAAACAGACGTGTATTGCCAATTGATGAAAGTGATTCAAACACAGACATGTTGAAACACATTTGACTTTAAAATCTGAGAATTTACAGTTCAGAGAGGAGGCCATTCGGCCCACCGAGTCTACACCGACACCCGAAAAGAGAACCCCACCCAAGCCCACCCCATCCCCGCAACCCAGCAACCCCACCCAACACTAATGGCAATTTTGGACACTAAGGGCAATCCAGCGAATAGTAAATTATATCGTTGACCAGGCGTCTGTACAACAGTCAGCACGAGGGCAGCATTAAACATTTTCAGTCCCAGTGTAAAATCAGAGCTCAGGTCACAGACTGATTTACACACCTTCAAAGGCGATAGTCACTTACCAGGAACACCGACAATAGCAACGATTGGGTAGAATATTTTCTGAACAACATCAATTGGAAGATGCATGTTCAGTGTGAAGTGATGTCTCCCTTCCTGCTACTGACAGTCGCTCTGTCTTCAACTCTGAGGTTATATATTCCCAAAGTCTCTAACATATACCCTGGGGAATCACGTCATGGAAAATGCCTTTGCAACATTTTTCAACTATATTTAAACAAATATATGAACAAATAGATTACGACATTGTGTTCAGTGAAAGATAACATTGATTTTTGAGTGAGAGACCACTTCCCAAACACTGGACTGTGTTGATCACATTGATTAACAAATAATGACAGAAAGGATGCTGTCCACTCAGATACCATCAGCCCCATCTGTAGATCCCAGATTCTTTCAGTGACATCCCTCACTCGAATTTGACCATTCAGTTATTCAGTCCCATTTGAAGTGTGTTTCCCTGGGTGGGTCCATTGTCCTATGGGTTGTAGCTGCCTCTGTAACTGTGACCATTCAGTGATTCAGTTCCAATTGTCAGTGTGTTTCTCTGGGTGGATCCACTGCACTCTGGGATGTAGCTGTCTCTGTAACTGTGACCATTCAGTGATTCAGTTCCAATTGTCAGTGTGTTTCTCTGGGTGGGTCCACTGCACTCTGGGATGTAGCTGCCTCTGTAACTGTGACCATTCAGTGATTCAGTTCCAATTGCCAGTGTGTTCCTCTGGGTGGGTCCACTGCACTCTGGGGTGTAGCTGCCTCTGTAACTGTGACCATTCAGTAATTCAGTTCCAATTGTCGGAGTGTTTCTATGGTTGTTTCCACTGCACTCTGGGGTGTAGCTGTCCCTGTAACTGTGTCAATTCAGTTATTCAGTTCCAATTGTCAGTGTGTTTCTCTGGGTGGATCCACTGCACTCTGGGATGTAGCTGTCTCTGTAACTGTGACCATTCAGTGATTCAGTTCCAACTGTCATTGTGTTTCTCTGGGTGGGTCCAATGCACTCTGGGGTGTATCTGTCCCTGTAACTGTGACCATTCAGTGATTCAGTTCCAACTGTCATTGTGTTTCTCTGGGTGGTCCCACTGCACTCTGGGGTGTAGCTGCCTCTGTAACTGTGACCATTCAGTGATTCAGTTCCAATTGCCAGTGTGTTTCTCTGGGTGGTTCCACTGCACTCTGGGGTGTAGCTGTCTCTGTAACTGTGATCGTTATGTGATTCAGTTCCAATTGTCAGTGTGTTTCTCTGGGTGGGTCCACTGCACTCTGGGGTGTAGCTGTCTCTGTAACTGTGACCATTCAGTGATTTAGTTCCAGTTGTCAGTGTGTTTCTTTGGGTCGGTCTACTGCACTCTGGGGTGTAGCTGCCTCTGTAACTGTGACCATTCAGTGATTCAGTTCCAATTGTCAGTGTGTTTCTCTGGGTGGGTCCCACTGCTCTCTGTGGTGTAGCTGCGTCTGTAACTGTGACCATTCAGTGATTCCGTTCCAATTGTTAGTGTGTTTCTCTGGGTGGGTCCACTGCACTCTGGGATGTAGCTGTCTCTGCAACTGTGACCATTCAGTGATTCAGTTCCAATTGTCAATGTGTTTCTCCGGGTGGTTCCACTGAATTCTGAGGTGTAGCTGTCTCTGTAACTGTGACCATTCAGTGATTCAGTTCCAATTGTCAGTGTGTTTCTCCGGGTGGTTCCACTGAATTCTGAGGTGTAGCTGCCTCTGTAACTGTGACCATTCATTTATTAGGTTTCAGTAGGTTCTGTTTGAGCATAAGTACAAAATGTCAATGTCTCCAGAATCTGGAACTATTTTATGCGCAAAGTATGTGAACCCATATCTAAATCTGATTCAGCACCTTAAACTAAGAAAACATTTAGAATAATTGGAACCTCAATAAACTCAGAGGCTGCAGCAAATACAAACTCATCACCTCAGAGAGCAGCAATAAAAATATTAAGCTGTGAAAACTAATATTCCGTCTCTAACTGATACCGGCCGTCCATCTGAGACACACACTTAAACAGGGAGAGAGGCGGGGTGAGATATGGAGAAATGGAGAACTGGTCTGTGAGATGTGCTGACAAGAGACAGGGCAAGAGACAAAGAGTGTGGGATGAGATAGAATGGTAGAGAAAGCCGGTGGGAGAAATAAAGGATAAAATGAGAGATAGACTGTTTGAGAGAACATAGAACATAGAACATAGAACGATACAGCGCAGTACAGGCACTTCGGCCCTCGATGTTGCACCGACATGGAAAAAAAACTAAGGCCATCTAACCTACACTATGCCCTTATCATCCATATGCTTATCCAATAAACTTTTAAATGCCCTCAATGTTGGCGAGTTCACTACTGTTGCAGGTAGGGCATTCCACGGCCTCACCACTTTTTGCGTAAAAAACCCACCTCTGACCTCTGTCCTATATCTATTACCCCTCAATTTAAGGCTATGTCCCCTCATGCCAGCCACGTCCATCCGCGGGAGAAGGCTCTCACTGTCCACCCTATCTAACCCTCTGATCATTTTGTATGCCTCTATTAAGTCACCTCTTAACCTTCTTCTCTCTAACGAAAACAACCTCAAGTCCATCAGCCTTTCCTCATAAGGTTTTCCCTCCATACCAGGCAACATCCTGGTAAATCTCCTCTGCACCCGTTCCAAAGCTTCCACGTCCTTCCTATAATGAGGAGACCAGAACTGTACGCAATACTCCAAATGCGGCCGTACTAGAGTTTTGTACAACTGCAATATGACCTCATGGCTCCAGAACTCAATCCCTCTACCAATAAAGGCCAACACACCATAGGCCTTCTTCACAACCCTGTCAACCTGGGTGGCAAATTTCAGGGATCTATGTACATGGACACCGAGATCCCTCTGCTCATCCACACTACCAAGAATTTTACCATTAGCCAAATATTCCGCATTCCTGTTATTCTTTCCAAAGTGAATCACCTCACACTTCTCCACATTAAACTCCATTTGCCACCTCTCAGCCCAGCTCTGCAGCTTATCTATGTCCCTCTGTAACCTGCAACACCCTTCCGCACTGTCTACAACTCCACCGACTTTAGTGTCGTCTGCAAATTTACTCACCCATCCTTCTGCACCCTCCTCTCGGTCATTTATAAAAATGACAAACAGCAACGGCCCCAGAACAGATCCTTGTGGTACGCCACTCGTAACGGAACTCCATTCTGAACATTTCCCATCAACTACCACTCTCTGTCTTCTTTCAACTGGCCAATTTCTGATCCACATCTCCAAATCACTCTCAATCCCCAGCCTCCGTATTTTCTGCAATAGCCGACCGTGGGGAACCTTATCAAACGCTTTACTGAAATCCATATAACCACATCAATTGCTCTACCCTCGTCTACCTGTTCAGTCACCTTCTCAAAGAACTCAATAAGGTTTGTGAGGCATGACCTTCCCTTCACAAAACCAGAAAGGGAAGCAGAGTGGAGAGAGAGTGGGTGAGTGGATGAGGGAGGCACATTGTATGATGCTGGTGTAAAATACAAACATAATCTTAGACAAGTAAAGGAGAGAGCGACTGAGTGACTGAGGGAGTGGGAGAGGGCAAGAATGTGAGGGAAAGTGTGAGAGGGAAATAGAGTGAGGGAAAGTATGAGAGAGGTAAATAGTGAGAGAGAAAGTGTGAGAGAGGGAAAGAGTGTGACATATAGTGTGAGAGAGGGAAATAGTGTGACATATATTGTGAGAGAGGGAACGATTGTGACATATAGTGTGAGAGAGGGAAATAGTGTATGAGAAAGAATGAGAGAGGGAAACAGTGGGAGAGAAAGTGTGAGAGAGGGAAAGTGTGTGTGTGAGAGGGAAAGGGTGTGAGAGAAACTATGAGAGATGGAAAGAGTGTGCGAGAAAGTGTTAGAGAGGGAAAGAGTGTGAGGGAAAGGGTGAGAGAGAGAAAGTGTGAGAGAAAGTGCGAGGCAGAGAGAGTGTGATAGGAAGTGTGAGAGAGGGAAAGAGTGTGATATAGTGTGTGAGAGGGAAAGTGTGAGAGAAAATGTGAGAAAGGGAGTTGTGTGAGAGGGAGATAGACATGCAGGGGGAGACATTTGGAGGGTAAGAGTGTGAGATAGGGAAAGTGTGAGAGAGAGGGAGGGTGAGTGAGCTAGAGACGTATCAGAGGGCGAGTGTGAGAGGGGAGAATGAGAGACAGTGAGAGAGTACAAGAGGGAGAGCGAAAGGGGCAGAGAGTGAGAGAGTGTGAGAGAGGGTTAGAGTGCGAGAGAGGGAGTGCGTGAGAGAGAGGGTGAGAGTGCGAGAGAGGGAGAGAGTTCTGGACAGGGAGAGTGTGTAAGACAGGGAGTGAGTGAGAGAGGGTGAGACTGGTGAGGAAGAGAGTGTTAGCGAGGGAGTGAGTAAAAGAGAGATAGTGCGAGGTAGGGTTAGAGTGCGAGAGGGGAGGGAGTGTGAGAGAGGGAGCGTGTGAGAGAGGGAGTGTGCGGGACAAGGAGTGTGTGTTAGACAGGAAGAGAGTGAGATAGTGAGAGACTGTGCGAGGGGTGTGGGAGAGAGTGCGAGAGAGAGAGTAAAATAGAGAGAGTGCGAGAGAGGGATAGTGCGAGAGGGAGGCATTGTGAGAGAGGAGAGTGTGTGTGAGGGAGAGTGGGAGAGAGGGAGAGAGTGTGAGACAGTGTATGAGTGGGAAGGATTTTGAGAGAAGGATAGCGTGAGAGAGGGAGGATGAGAGAGGTAGAGAGTGTGAGAGAGGGAGAAAATGCAAGAGAGAAATAGAGTGTGAGGTTGTTCTTGGAGATATGGGGAACTGAGTATCATGTGGAAAACACAACCCGGATTAATATATTTGCTGAGCAATCAAACTTGTTCCTAAATTATAAAATCATGTACTGAATGAAGTAAATATCCATCATGCAGTATTCCACCATTTAAGTTGCGAATAATTGTGATAGGTCAGTTATTGTGCAGAGCTGGAATAGAACTTGTCTTTCCCCAGTGAGAAGCCAGAAAGCAAACACGTGGCACTGACCCTTTTAACAATAATTGTAAAGAAACCTCAAAAAAGATAGACCTCCCTCTGATTATGAAATGTGCGTCTGTTTGTATTGGGAGCAACACAGATGTTTTCAATATGAAAAACACAGGCAGCGCCCAGGATCAGACAGATTGGACCTTACAATGAAGTTGATGCTGTGAAGTAACCAGTCAGCTAAAGCAGACGCTGAGTTCACACATGGACACAGTGAATAGAAAGGATTACAGTGAGAATACTGGCGGTGGTGGGGAACATGGAGTGAACCTGCAGGTGTTGGTCCACATCCTCTCACAGCCAGACAACATCCAAAGCCTGAAAAGTGAGTGAAGTACCGAAGGAGAACAATTCATTCCGTTTGTCCTCAGCCTCTCTATAGATGGGCAGATCATTCAATCCGACTGCACCGCCCTTTCCCTGGAGACATACATTTGATTTCTGTCACTCCTACCATTCCCTGTGAAACCACTGTTGTATCTGCCTGCACCAGTGTCCCAGGCCGTACAGACCAGATCAGAACCACTCGCTGTGTGAATGGTTTAAAAGCAGTTTTCCCTTTGGGATGATTGGATTGGCTGGGGCTGGGTTATTGGCAATAAAAAACCATGATGTGAGATTCGTTCCACACATTTCAGATCGCATTAGTTTTGGATAATCTGGATATAAATAAACAGTTTCCATGAACAATATAAATATCTGTTGTAAAGATGTAACTGAAATATATTATCATGCAGATACATTCATCAGAAAGTAATGCAGAGCAGGAACTGATAACAAATGACAACATGGGGAGACTACACAGCCACTCACTCCCTCCTCCAACATTCAATTTAATCACTGCTCAGCTTCTGCCTCAATGTCATTTCCCGCTTGTGCCTCACATCCTTTCATTACCTCATTTTCTGTAAGAATAATGGAGGCAGACCCCCAAAGCAACATTTCAAACCGACTTGGACATTGAAGGCTATAATACCATAAGACATAGGAGCTGAACTTCGTCACCAGGCCCATCGATTCTGCTCCCCCATTCAACCATGGTTGATATGTTTTTCAGCCTAGTTCTCCTACCTTCTCACCTTATTAATCAAGAACCTAGCTATCTCTGTCTTAAAAACACTCTGATTTGGTCTCCACAGCCTTCTGCAGCAAAGAGTTCCTTAGATTCACCACCCTCTGGCTGAAGAAATTCCTCGTCATCTCTGTTTTAAAGGATTGTCCCTTTCGTCTGATTGTGCCCTCTGGTTCTTGTTTTTTCCTACAAGTACATATAGCATAGAACGATACAGCGCAGTACAGGCCCTTCGGCCCACGATGTTGCACCGACATGGGAAGTCAAAACTAAAGGCCATCTAACCTACACTATGCCATTATCATCCATATGCTTGTCCAATAAACTTTTAAATGCCCTCAATGTTGGCGAGTTCACTACTGTTGCAGGTAGGGCATTCCACGGCCTCACCACTCTTTGCGTAAAAAACCTACCTCTGACGTCTGTCCTATATCTACTACCCCTCAATTTAAGGCTATGTCCCCTCGTGCTAGCCACCTCCATCCTCGGGAGAAGGCTCTCACTGTCCACCCTATCTAACCCTCTGATCATTTTGTATGCCTCTATTAAGTCACCTCTTAACCTTCTTCTCTCTAACGAAAGTGAAAATCCTGTTCTGTATGCCTCTATTAAGTCACCTCTTAACCTTCTTCTCTCTAACGAAAGTGAAAGTGAAAACATCCTCTCCACATCCACTCTATCCAGCCCTCGCAGTATCCTGTAAGTTGCAATAAGACCCCCGTTCATCCTTCTAAACTCCAACGAGTGCAGACCCAGAGTCCTCAAACAATCCTCATAGAACAAGCTGTCCATTCCGGGGATCGTTCCAGTGAACCTCCTCTGAACCCTTTCCAAGGAAAGCATATCCTTCTTCAGATAAGGGGTCGAAAACCGCTCACAACACTCCAAATGGGATCTGACCAGAGCCTTATACAGCCTCAGAACTACATCTCTGCTCTTGTACTCTAGCCCTCTCGACATGAATGCTGACATTGCGAGAGCCTTCCTAACTGCCGACTGAACCTGCACGGTAACCTTAAGAGAATCGTGAACAAGGACTCCCATGTCGCTTTGTGCTTCTGATTTCTGAAGCATTTTCCATTTAGAGAATTGTCAATTCCTCCATTCCTCCTTCTAAAGTGCATAACCTCATAATTTTCCACAGTGTATTCCATCTTCCACTACTCTGCACAATCTCCGTGCCTTGCAACCCTTCTGCAGCCCCACACAACCCCCACCAGCCCCCCCCCCCCCCCCCCGCACCCCCCCCCCCCCGCCTCCTGCTCCTCAATACCACCTATCCATCCACAGATCTTTGTTTCATCTGCAAACTCAGGAACAGTGCCTTTGGTTCCATCTTCCAGAGCATTAACGCATATTGTGGAAAGTTGCGGTCCCAGCACAGATTCCTGAGGCACACGACTGTTCAACGACTGCCACCCTGAAAAAGACCCCTTTGTGCCACTTTCTGCCTTCTGCCAGACAGCCAATTATTTTTCTATCCGAGGATTTTACCATGAACACCATGAGCTCTTTATTTATTTAACAGTGTCCTATGCGCCACCATGTCAAATGCCTTCTTGAACTCTAAATAAATCGCATCCAGTGGTTTTCTTTTGTCTAACTTCCTTGTTACTTCCTCAAATAACTCTACCAGATTTGTCAGACATGACCTCCCCTCAAGAAACCATGCTGACTCAGTCCCATTTTACCATGCACTTCCAAGTACTCCGCGATCTCATCTTTAATAATGGCCTCCAAAATCTGACCAATGACTGAAGTCAGGCTAACCGGCCTATAATTTCCCGTCTTCTGCCTTCATCCCTTCTTAAACAGCGGTGCTAGATTAGCCACGTTCCTGTCCTGTGGGACGCTTTCTGCCCTCAGAGACTCCTGAAAGATCATCACTAATGTCTCCACAATCTCCTCAGCTATCTCTTTTAGAACCCTGCGATATAGTCCATCCGGTCCAGGCCATTCATCCACCTTCAGACCTTTCAGTTGCCGCAGAACCTTCTCCTTAGTGATGGCCACGGCACTCACCTCTGCCCTCCGGTTCTCCTGGAGCTCTGCCATTCCACTGGTATCTTCCACCGTGAAGACTAATTCAAAGTAACTATACAGTTCGCCTGCCATCTCTTTGTTACCTGTTATTACATCTCCAGTTACAATTTACAGTGTTCCAATGTCTTTTTTGTATCTCTCTTATCTTTTATACATTGAGAAATACATCTTCCTGTGCTGTTTTACATTACTAGTATCTTGCACTCATATTTCATCTCCTCCTCCTTTATTGTTTTTTCAGTTGTCATCTGTTCGCTATTAAAGGCTTCCCAATCTTCTGCCATCCCAATATTCATCGCCACATTGTTTGCTTTTTATTTTGCTTTACTGCAATCCTTGACATCCCTCGTCAGCCATGGATTACTTGTCCTCCCCCCAGCATTTTCCCTCCTCCTTGGGATGAAATTCTGTTCTTCCTCCTGAATAACGACCCAAAACTCCTGCCTTTGCTGTTTCACTGTCTTCCCTGCTAGGCTCATTTTCCAATCAATTGTGGCCAGCTCCTCCATCATGTCTTTCTAGTTACCCCAATTTCATTGTAATATCGTTTCATCTGACTCCAGCTGCAGAGGAGATTCTATCATATTCTGGTCACTGTTCCCTAAGGGTTCTTTCACCTCAAGTTCACTCATCAAGTCTGCCCCATTACATATCACCAAATCCAGAATTGTCTGTTCCCGAGTCGGTTCTGTCAAAAGCTGGTCCAAAGAGATATCTCTCAGAGTTTCCACAAATTCCTTTTCTTAGGATTTTCCCAGTCCACCTGCATATTGAAGTAAATATATCGAATTTACTGTTCAGAAGAGGCCATTCGGACTATCAAGTCTGCACCGGCTCTGGGTCTTGGAAAGAGCACCCTCCCCAAGCCCAGAACTCCACCTGTCCCCATAACCCAGTAACCCCACCCAGCACTGAGGCCAATTTTGGACACTGAGGGCAACTTAACATGGCCAATCGACATAACCTGCACATCCTTGGGCTGTGGGAGGAAACCGGATCACCCGGGGGAAAAACACGCACACACGGGGAGAACATGCAGACTCCGCACAGACAGTGACCCAAGCCGAAAATCGAACCCGGAACCCTGGAGCTGTGATGCAACTGCGCTAACCACTGTGCTATCACGCCGGCCTTCAAATCAGGAATCCTGAAATAATTGCACTGTAAATAATGAAATTGAACCCTGGGGCCATTGTAAATAATGATGTAGCACACAGTGACCACTGTAACTAATGACATACTGCGCAGGAAGCACAACAAATAATGATATACTATCCAGGAACCACTGTAAATAATGATAAAATACTCATGGGCCACTGTAAATAATGATATACTACCCCGGGCCCGCTGTATATATTGATATTCTACCCAGGGACCACTGTAAATAATGATATACTACCCGGGGACCACTGTAAATAATGATATACTACCAAGGGACAACTGTAAATAATGATATACTGCCCAGGGACCACTCTAAATAATGATATACTACCCGGGGACCACTGTAAATAATGATATACTAACCAGGGACCACTTTATATACTGATAAAATACCCCGGGACCACTGTAAATAATGATCTACTATCCAGGGACCTCTGTAAATAATGATATTCTGCCCGGGAACCACAGTGAATAATAATATGAAAATCGCTTATTGTCACAGGCAGGCATCAAATGAAGTTACTGTGAAAAGCCCCTAGTCGCCACATTCCGGCGCCTGCTTGGCGAGGCTGGTACGTGATATACAGCGTAGGGATCTCTGTGAATCATGATACCTTTCACGGAGAGCACTGAAAATAATGATCTACTACCCATGGACCACCTGTAAATAATAATGTGCAAACAGTAGATAATAATAAACTGCAGAGGGAAAACTGCAAATAATGATATACTGCCCAGAGCCACTGTAAATAATAGTAATAAGCCTGACAACACCAGATTAATGTCCAACAGGTAAACCGATTGGACATTAACCTGGTGTTGTAAGACTTCTTACTGAGCTCACCCCAGTCCAACGCCGACATCTCCATATCATGACTTTAAATAATGATATGCGACACACGGACCACTTTCATTAATAATATACTATCCAGTGACCACTGTACATAATGACATACTATCCAGTGACCACTGTAAATAATGATATACTATCCAGTGATCACTGAAAATAATGATATACTATCCAGTGGCCACTGTAAATAATGATATACTATCCAGTGGCCACTGTACATAATGACATACTATCCAGTGACCACTGTAAATAATGATATACTATCCAGTGACCACTGTAAATAATGATATACTATCTAGTGACCACTGTAAATAATGAAATCCCACACGGGGTCCGTAATAAATAATGAGGTACTGCACAGGGACAACTGTAAATAATGATATTCTATCCAGGGAGCACTGAAAATAATGATAGACTACACAGGGATCAGTGTAAATAATGATGTATTATCCAGGACCACTGTAAATAATGACATTCTATCCAGGGACCATTCTAAATAATGATTTGCTACACAGGGGCCACTGGAAATTATAGTGTACTACCCGGGGACCACTGTAAATAATGAAAAAGTATCCAGGGACCACTATCAATAATGATATAATACAGAGGGATCACTGTAAATAATGATATGCTACCCATGGACAGTGTGAAAAATAATATGCGATACAGGGACAAAATTAAACAACTATGTACTTCCCATGGACCACACTAAATAATGATATACTACCCAGGGACCACTATAAATAATTATATACAAAAAAGGGATCTCTGTAAATAATGATATTTTAACCAGGGACAACTGTCAGTAAATGTATACTATCCAGGGACCACTGTTAATAATGATATACTAACCAGGGACCACTGTCAGTAAATGTATACTATCTAGGGACCACTGTTAATAATGATATACTATCCAGGGACCACTGTCAGTAAATGTATACTATCTAGGGACCACTGTTAATAATGATATACTATCCAGGGACCACTTTAAATAAATATATTTTATTTATTTATCCAGGGTCAACTGTTCATAATGATATACTAACCCGGGCCAATGTAATTAATGATATTCTATCCAGAGACCACTCTAAATAATGATACACTACCGAAGACTCCGGTTAGTGTATCATTATTTACAGTTGTCTCTGGGTAGTAGATCTTTATTACAGTTGTCACTAGGTAGTCTATCATTATTAACAGTGGTCCCTGGGTAGAATATAATTATTTACAGTGGTCCCAGGGTAATAATATTTCATTAAGTATTGTGGGCCCTGGGTAGAATATCATCATTTACAGTGCGCCCTGTGTACAGTAGCTACTGGGTAGTATTTTATCATTTACAGTGGGCCCTGTGTACAGTGGCTACTGGGTAGTATTTCATCATTTACAGTGGTCTTTGGGCTGTATGTCACTATTCACAGTGATCCATGGGCAGTACATCAAACAGTGGTCCCTGGGTAGTATATCGTTATTCACAGTGTTCCAAGGACAGTATATCATACAGAGGTCCCTGGGTAGTATATCATTATTTCCACTGTTCCCTTGGCAGTATACCATTATTTACAGTGGTCCCTGGGTAGTACATCGTTATTTACAGTGGGCCCTGGGTAGTACATCATTATTTGCTGTGGTCAATGGATAGAATATCATTATTTACAGTGGCCCCTCTGTAGTACATCACCATTTACAGTGTTCCTGGCGAGAATATCATTATTTACTGTGGTCACTTGTGGTATATCATTATTTACACTTG
This sequence comes from Scyliorhinus canicula, assembly GCF_902713615.1. NCBI lineage: Eukaryota > Metazoa > Chordata > Chondrichthyes > Carcharhiniformes > Scyliorhinidae > Scyliorhinus > Scyliorhinus canicula. The sequence continues at coordinate 16,333 of NW_024055656.1, forward strand.
TCCCCGAGTAGTATACCATTATTTACATTGGCCCTGGGTAGTTATCATCATTTACAGTTGCTACTGGATAGTATTTCATCATTCCAATTGGTCCTTGGGCTGTATGTCACTATTTACATTGGACGCTGGGCAGTATATCATTACTTACAGTATTCCCTGGAGAAAATAGCATTATTTACAGTGATCCTAGTGTAGTATATCATGACTTACAGTGGACCCTGGGCACCATCTCATTACTTACAGTGTTTCCTATGCAGTATATCATTATTTACAGTGGTTTCTGGGTAGTATATCATTATTTACGGTGCTCCAAGCGCAGCATATCATTATTTACGGTGCTCCATGCGCAGTATATCATTATTTACAGTGGTCCCTGGGCAGTATATCATTATTTACAGTGAACCCTGGGCAGTATATCATTATTGACAGTGGTCCCTGGGCAGTATATCATTATTTACAGTGGTCCTTGGGAAGTATGTCAATATTTACAGTGGCCCCTGGGCAGTATATCAATATTTACAGTGGTATATCATAGTTTGTATATCATAGTTTACAGTGACCCCTGGGTAGGATACCATTATTTACAGTGGCCCTAGGTTGTATGTCATTATTTACAATGGTCCCTGGGCAGTATAGCATTTCTGACAGTGGCCTTGGGTACTATAGCATTTACAGTGGTTAGTAGATAGTATTTGATTATTTACAGCGGTTCCTGGCTGGAATATCTTTATTTACAGTTGTCCCTGGACAGTTTACCATGACTAACAGCGGGCCCTGGGCAGTATATAATATTTACAGTGGCGGCTGTGTAGTATACCTTTATTTACTGTGGTCCCTAGGTAGAACATATTATTTACAGTTATCCCGGTGTGGAACTCTCATTATCTACAGATATATCTGGGTAGTATATCATTATTTACAGTATTCGCTGTGTAGAATTATATTAATTACACTGGTCCCTGTGTAGTATTTTATTATTTATACTTCTACCTGGGTAGTATATTAATATTTACAGTGGGCACTGGATAGTATTTAATTATTTACAGTGATCCCTGTGTGGAACTCTCATTATCTACAGATATATCTGGGTAGTATATCATTATTTACAGTATTCGCTGTGTAGAATTATATTAATTACACTGGTCCCTGTGTAGTATTTTATTATTTATACTTCTACCTGGGTAGTATATTAATATTTACAGTGGGCACTGGATAGTATTTAATTATTTACAGTGATCCCTGAACAGTATTACATTATTTACACTGGTCCCTGGGTAGTATTTCATTATTTACAGTGGTCCCTGGGCAGTATGTCATTATTTACAGTCGTCCCTGGGTGTATATCAGTATTTACAGTGGTTCCAGGGCAGTATATCATTATTTACACTGGTCCCTGGGTAGTATTTCATTATTTACAGTGGTTCCAGCGCTGTATATCAGTATTTACAGTGGTTCCAGGGCAGTATATCAGTATTTACAGTGGTCCCAGGACAGTATATCATTATTTACAGTGGCACTGGGTTGTATTTCATTATTTACAGTGGTCACTGGATAATGTATCATTATTCACATTGGTCCCTTGGTAGCATATCATTATGTAGAGTGGTCCGTGGGCAGTGTATCATTATTTGGAGTAGTCCCTGGAAAGTATAACATTATACTGGGGCGTTTATCATTATTTACTGCGGGCCTTCGGTAGTATAACATCATTTACAGTTGTCCCTGGGTAGTATATCATTATAGACAGAGATGCGTGGGTCATAAATTAATTGCTACAGTGGTCCTTGGGTAGTATTTCATTATTTAGAATGATTCCTGGCCAGTATATCATTATCCACAGTGGTCCCTGGGTAGTATATCATTATGCACAGTGGTCCCTGGGTAGTATGTCATTATTTACAGTGGTCCCTGGGTAGAATGCCATTATTTACAGTGGTCCCTGGGTAGTATGTCATTATTTACAGTGGTCCCTGAGTATTTTATCTTTATTTCCTGTGGCTCCTTGTTAGTCTGTCATTATTTCCACTGGTCCCTGGGTAGGATATTATTATTTAAAGTGGTCCCTGGACAGTGAATCATTAATACAGACGTCCCTTGAAAATATATCATTATTTACTGTGGTCCCTATATAGTATATCAATATTGACAGTGGTTCCTGGGTAGAATACCATTATTTACATTTCTCCCTGCGCAGTACGTCATTATTTACAGTGCTCCCTGGGTAGTTTATTATTATTTGCAGTCGTTCCTGTGTAGAATAACATGATATACAGTGCTTCCTGGTAATATACCTTTATTTACAATGGTCCCTGTGCAGGATATCATTATTGACAGTGGTCTCTGGGTAGAATATCATTATTTAAGTACTCCCTGGGCAGTACGTCATTACTTACGTTGATCTCTGGGTAGAATATCAATATTCATTGTTGTCCCTGAGCAGCATATCATTGTTTGCAGTGGCCCTTGTTCGGCATCATCTTAAGGGCAGCACGGTAGCATTGTGGTTAGCACAATTGCTTCACAGCTCCAGGTTACCAGGTTCGATTTCGGCTTGGGTCACTGTCTGTGCGGAGTCTGTACATCCTTCCCGTGTGTGCGTGAGTTTCCTCCGGGTATTCCGGTTTCCTTACACATTCCAAAAATGTGCAGGTTGGTTGGATTGGCCATGATAAATTCCGTGTCGCGTCTTTTCGTCCGACGTCATTTCGTCCAACGACACTTCGTCCACGTCTTTTCGTCCAACGTCTTTTTGTCCGCCCGTCTTTTCGTCCAACGTCACTTCGTCCAATTAACCAATTGCAAATCAACTCCGTATAAAAGCATTTAATTGATAGAAAGCAGGCACAATACAGCAAGTGAATTTAATTGCTAAAATGCAAGTAATTGATGAAATTCAAGTAAAATACAAGCTTAAAAATGCAGTTAAAAAGTTAAAAAATCTAAAAATGCAGTTAAAAAGATCTAAAAGTTTACTACTGATGAATTCCCGAAATTACTTACAATTGATGTAAATTGTGAGCAACATTCCTCAAGAAATCAATTTTCGCTGTGGGATCCTTTAACGAGGCTCGTTAAAGGGGAGAGAACGATAATAACTATCCTTTAACGAGAGAACGATAATAACTATCCTTTAACGAGGCTCGTTAAAGGAAAGAGGCCGGTAATAAAGATCCTTTATTGTATATTATGTGCATTAGAGAAGATTTCCATGTACAAAAGTTGAAATGGAGTGGTGCTACTAAGCAAGTTACTAAAAGTCAAGTTACAAAAAGTCTTTGACAAAAAAAATCATCCAGCAAAAACACGTAAAAAGTCACAAAAAATCTTTGACGAAAAAAGTCACCGGACTAAATGACGTTGGACCAAAAGACGGGCGGACAAAAAGACGTTGGACGAAAAGACGTGGACGAAGTGTCGTTGGACGAAATGACGTCGGACGAAAAGACATAGCACCGATAAATTCCCCTTAATGCCCAAAATTTTATGATCGATGATTAACCTAGGACAACAGTTTGGCACAACATCGTGGGCCGAAAGGCCTGTTGCGTTCTGTATTTCTCTATGTTCTATGTTCTACAGGGCTCACTGGATAGTATTTCATAATTTACGGAGTTCCCTGGGTAGTATTTCATTATTTTTAGTTGTCCCTGGCCAGTATACCATTATTTCTAGTGGTTTCCAGCAGTGGATCGTTATTTACAGTTGTCCCTGGATACTTTCTTATTTGCAGCGGTCCCTGGTTAGATTATCATTATTGACAGTGCTCCCTGGGCAATATATAATTATTCACACTGGTCCCTGTGTTGTATATCAATGTATAAACTGGTACCCGGTTGAATATCATTATTTACATGGATCACTGGGTCGAAGATCATTATTTACAGTGCGCCCTGGACAATATGTCAATATTTACAGTGGTCCATGTGTATTATATCATTAGTTACAGTGGGCCGTGGGTAGAATATCATTCTTGCCAGTGGACCATGTAGTATATCATTATTTCCAGTGGCTCCTGGGTTGTATATCATTATTTTCAGTTGCCCAGGTCAGGATAACATCATTTACAGTGGTCCCTAGATAGCATATCACTATTTACAGTGATCCCTGGGTAGTATGTCATTATTTGCAGTGCTCTCCGTGTACTCTATTATTATTTACAGTGGCCCCTGGATAGTCTGTCACTATTTACTGTGGAACCTGGTTAGTCTATCATTATTTTGTGTGGTCCCTGGGGAGTAAATCTTTATTCACAGTGGTCCCTAGGCAGTATGTCATTGTTTTAAGTGGTCTCTGTATAGTAAATCATTAATTACAGTGGTTGCTGGAAAGTATATCATTATGAACAGAGGTCCCTGGGCAGTATATCTTTATTTGCAGTGGTCCCTGGGCAATATATCAATTTTTACAGGGGTCCCTTGGCCGTATAGCATTATTCTCAGTGGTCTCTGGGTAGTATATCATTATTTGCAGTGGTCCCTGGGCAATATATGTCAATATTCACAGTGGTTCCTGTGTTGTATATCATTATTTATACTGGTACCGGGGTAGAATATCATTATTTACAGTGGTCACAGGGTAGGAGATCATTATTTACAGTGGTCCCTGGGCAGTCTATCAGTATTTACAGTGGTCCCTGGGTAGAATATCAGTATTTACAGTGGCCTTGAGTACTATATCATTTACAGTGGTCAGTAGACAGTACTGGGTAGTATATCATTATTTACTGTGGTCCCTGGCAGGATATCTTTTTTTTACACTTTGCCCTGTATAGTATATCATCATTCACAGAGGACCCTGTGTAGTATGTTATTATATTCAGTCGTCCCTGGGTAGGATATCACTATTTTCAGTGGTGCCTGGGCAGTATATCATTATTTACAATGGTCCCTGGTTAGTATATCATAATTTGCAGTGTTCCCTGGGTAGAATATCATTATTTACAGTGGTCCCTGAGACTGTATTGAGTTCTTTACCCGTCAGTCCGGCCTCAATAAAACTCGAGATGGATTTATAGGTACAGTATTATTTATTTTTAACCAACTTATAAGGCTGACTCTCTTCACAAAGGCTCAGAACACACAGGCGTCTTCTGAAGCTCCAGAACCGAGGGAGATCAGAAACAAAGAAATCTTTGCAAATATCATTCAAATGGCATCACGTTTCACATACAAGATACCCAAAGGTCACCCTATACACCTTCTGACCTGGCCATATATCCTGATTGGCTCACTTCTCATTCCTCAATCCTGGGCCTCTTGTTATCCAGCGCCCTTTTCGTCACCCTGCACGAGGCTCCCCTCCCGTTTCCTGGCCATACTTTCCGAATACCTTTGTCCTTTGTGAACTCACTACTATCAGACTGGCTCACATCTACATTATTGTAACTAATATTTTAACTAACTATTTGATATCACATTTATTTGTTCAATTCCTCATTCCCTCCTGTTATCATTTCATGATAACCTATCGGTGCAATCCATAGCTACGGCCCCTGATCTAAGAAAATTCGTCGCTGCATTTCCAATTCCTGTTGCAGCAGCCCATCACAAGCTGCACCCTCGTGGATCCTAAAAGCCAAGATTCTAGGGGCGTCTATCCGTTCCAGTGCACCTTGCATTTTACCTATCCTGCATTTATGGATGGACAGACCCACGAAGATGCAGCATAGTGCCGCTTCTAAATACATGGCCATATTTATCAACCAGTCCTTCCAAACTCCGAATCCCCAATTACCCCAAGAGCCAGGGTACTGCATAACGTCCAGGTGATCCCGTATGTGATCCATAAATTTAGTGATGTTAGCAGTTAGGTCTTGAACTCCCATGATATACTTGCCCTGCAGTGTGGCGCATACCTCACCCTCACGGGTCAGAAGATAGTCAAGCGCATCCCGGTTCTGCATGGCAAACAACCGCAGCTGTGACAATTGTTTGGCTATTGCCCCGAGGGCTCCCAAGGTTTCGTTTCCCAAGATGGTAAGGCCACAAATAAAATAATTCCTACCGCTTACCGCCAAGGAACCCCGCCCCCACCTCCCAGTGTCAAGACGGTCGGAATTCCCCATCCGGCTGAGTGGCCCCGGTTGGGTGCTAGAACCTGAGGTTTTTTCCAGTTCTCGCAGAATTTGGCTGACTGCCCGGCGTGCCAACTGATTGTGCAGTATCCACGCAGAGGGGCAGGGGAACGTGGTAGGGACTAGAGTCCTGATAAGGATTTGGCGGGGAAATCGGGGTGACAAAGCATTGGTCTCTGTGCCATTGAAAAAAAGTAGTAACCTTGCTCCGTGTACAGGCTGGCATCACAATCAGTATATCAGTTGAGCGGGGATCACCCAGTAGCCCAGTTTATCCAACTTTCGAACGCCCATTCGGGCCTCCTAGCAATGCGGAAAGTCCTCGTCCCAACAGTGATATAAGGGACATTCGCCCAGCGGAGCTGGAGTCCGGCGTTCAATGGAACGCAGGTGGTGTTGTAACAGACACAATGGCCGGATGCCTGAGTGATGTGACACCTCCTGTCCGTAAAGGTGGGGACAGACATGTTATATTCGTTTCCACCTCTTTCAGCAAACAGCCGTACCCGTCACTGCTGAAACAATTATCGTACGGCCGGGAGTCTCTGTTGGGAGTGAAGAGGCTAGGTGTATGCGCCCTCCACCGTTGAAGCTTATCATTCTGCGAGTGGGAATTATCCCAATGAAGGCAAATAGCCGGTGGTGCTGAATACGGATCGGAAGGAAGAGTGACTTGCTCGGGCGGTGGCTCGGAACGCTGACAATGAACCACAGTTTGGGGTGTGCCACAAAGCGGTGAAACAGGAAATAACCTAGACACCGCTTCGCGGTTCAGGTCGCAGACAACCCGTCCCTGGCCATACAAGCGGTGGTAGATCTGGTAGAAGAGATTCATTCTGCCCAGGTTTCCCTCATTCTGGGTCCTAAATGAATTAAGTATATCTCCTGATAACCTACGTTCTAGTTGTACTCCCTTTCTCACATGCTCCTTCCTCTTCCTCTTCCTGCCCTCTCCGCACGGTCTGACGTTACCTTTCTGGCACCAATCTTAACACATCCATAATCAAATTTACATGCACATTTACTGATTGCATCTCTCAACCAACCCGGCCACCTTGCGGTCTGTACGCACAGTGTAGCTGCTGCCGTATGCCCAACTGGGAGCAGAACTCCTTGTTAATCTGTCCAATAAAATGAGGTCCGTTATCAGAACTTAACTGCGGGAATGATTTCCCGCTTCAGAACTTTAACCACAGTAGCAGCTTTATTATCGATAGTCGGATACGCCTCAATCCATCTGCTGAACACTTTCACAATAACCAAAACATATTTATAACATTGACACCTTTCCAACTCAATGTAATCCATTCGGAGCGTCTCAATGGGACCAAAAGAACCACTGGGCAATGGGGTTTGCCCCATTCAACAAGGAAAACCTTTGCAGGTGTTATATTGCTGACAAATCAAACACCGATTACTGATACTCTGGGCCAGACCCTGCATTTTAGGGTGTCGCCAAGTGTCTAGTAACAAATCACTAATGCCCCGAGTCCACAATGAGTTGCAAAGTGTACACATTCGATGACCCATAATGCTAAAACATCAGACATACAATTCTGATGTGCTGGCGTGGTCCATAAAGTAGAAACAGAATCATATGTACAACCTAACCGTTTCCACATTTGTTTGTCACTCACAGTGGCGTCCTCCTGTAACCTTATGACGTCTTGTATGGTTGGCATTGGCTTGTCAGGCAGACCTATTTATTGCAGAACGTCTAGTCTGACTTAACATTTTAGGCACCATCACTTGCTGAGTTTGCGCGGCTGTCCGTGCTGCACAATCTGCACGTTCATTACCAACGTCAACTGGGGTCTGACCGTTTGTATAGGCAGCGCATTTAATGACGGAAATCTGCGCGGGCATAAGGAGGCCCTGCAGTATAGAATAGATCATAGAACAGTACAGCACAGAACAGGCCCTTCGGCCCTCTATGTTGTGCCGAGCAATGATCATCCTACTTAAACCCACGTAACCCGTATACCCGTAACCCAACAATCCCCCCATTAACCTTACACTACTGGCAATCCACCTAACCCGCACATCTTTGGACTCTGGGAGGAAACCGGAGCACCCGGAGGAAACCCACGCACAGACGGGGAGGACGTGCAGACTCCACACAGACAGTGACCCAAGCCGGGAATCGAACCTGGGACCCTGGAGCTGTGAAGCATTGATGCTAACCACCATGCTACCGTGAGGCCCCATATGCTACCGTGAGGCGCCAGTAGGTCATTAACTAAACCCCGGTGGGATATCTCCATGCCTGCCGAGGTAAGGAACCCCCTATTCTTCCAGAGCTGTCCGAAGTCATGAACCACCCCGAAGGCGTATCGTGAGTCAGTGTAAATATTTACCCGGCGATCTGCCGCAAGTATACATGCACGGGAAAGGGCAAAACGTTTGGCTTGTTGGGCTGAATAAAGGGTTTGAAAAGCGGCCGCTTCTAGGGTTAGGCCATCCTAATCCACGATTGCGTAACCGGACAGTCTCTGGCCAGTGGGGCTTATTAATGCACTGCCATCAACATACAGAATCATGTCAGGTTGATCGAACGGAATATCGCTCAAATCTTCCCTTATTGTAGTAGCTTCCTGAATCAAGGTTGGACAGTCGTGGACAGGGGGTTGGCTAAGAAAACAGGCCGGATTGATAGTGGCACAATATTTAAATATCAGACGTGGATTGTTTAAAAGGTATATTTCATACCTATTCTGACGAGCTGCGGTAAGATGCTGAGTCTGCAGTTGCCCCAGCAGTGCGATGACGGAGTGGGAGCCATAGACCGTCATGCCCTGTTGGAGTGTTATATTGGCAGCAGCCTGCAGACGATCGTATCCCGCTCCCAGGATCTGGGTGCAAACAGGGTGGCCCAACGCCACTGGATCAAGTTTGGAAGAGTAATATGCCACAGGCCGGTGCTTATCCCCATGTTGCTGGATGAGTACCGCTGTTGAACACCCTTCTAGAACGGTACAGTATATCTGGCAATGTCGGTCGTACAGGGGCCAGTGCTTGAAACAAGGCCTGCTTCAGGCCGTGTCCCCCTCACACATACACACAGACTGTCTCCAACAAACACACCCTCTCCCCCTCACACACAGCCACTGTCTCTAACTGTCTGTCCAACTGTCTTGGATCGTGTTTTCGGGATCCTTAAGGGGGAGGGGGAGTAGCCCCAAGTCGTGGTCCACAAAGGTGTCAACGACATAGGAAGGAAAAGGGATAAGGATGTAAGGCAGGAATTCAGGGAACAAAGGTGGAAACTCAGATCAAGGAAAAACAGAGTTATTATCTCTGGGTTGTTACCTGTGCCACGTGCCAGCGAGTCGAGGAATAGGAAGAGAGTGCAATTGAACACGTGGCTGCAGGGATGGTGTAGGAGGGAGGGTTTCAGATTCCTGGACATTTGGGGCTCATTCTGGGGTAGGTGGGACCTCTACAAACGGAATGGTCTACACCTGGACCAGAGTGTTGTATTTTATATTTTCCCCGCGTCTTGACTGTGATAGAGAAATTCAAACAGCATTCATTAGGTAAGAAAAACTGAACTTTATTCACTCATTAGAACTGACTGCTAGCAGTAAATGGCTGATACTTGGAGTCGGAAAGCAGTCAATTACAAACTGCTGAGTCCGTCCCAAGTCTGCGATAGTAGAGAAAAGAAGGCGATTCTTATACATCATAGGATCAAGATAACATGAATACAGCTTGGTCAGGAATTTGATTGAAAGTAAAACATAAGTAATGGCGTCACCTTTATGAACTTTAGGGGACTGGAGTCTCATATCATTATCTTGTCTTTGTTTTAAGAAAGGGAAGAAGTTGTTTAGGAACAGGAAGAAATAGTTCTTCAGCTTGTTATGTATTAAGACTACTTCTAGTTCCAAGCCTTATCTAGACTCTCAGGACATGCTGTCTATGTGTATTCTGAATCTGTGTCTTAGGTTAAATTCAATTGTACCAAGAAGACTTGACTAGTTTTCCCATCATGCCATTATTTGCTTCACACAATACCACAAGAGGGGTACTAATATCCTGGGGGGAGGTTTGCTAATGGTCTTCATGAGGGTTTAAACTAGTTCAGCAGGGGATTGGGAACCTGAATTGTAACTCCAGTACACAAGAAATTGAGAATAGTGAGATCTTGAGTAAAGTTTCAAAGTTGCAGGAGTGTGCCAGCAGGAGGGAAGGTGGTTGAAAGGGCGTACACTTCAATGCTAGGAGCATCGGAATAAGGTGGGTGTATTTGCGGAATTGGTTGGTACCTGGGACTTCGATATTGTGGCCATTTCGAAGGCATGGATATAGCAGGGCAAGGAACGGTTGTTGCACGTGCCGGGATTTAGATATTTCAGTAAGCTCAGGGAAGTGTTAAGAGAGGGGGAGGGGTGCATTGTTAGTCAAGGACAGTATTACGGTGGCGGATAGGACATTTGATGAGGACTCGAATACTGAGGTACTTTGGGCTGAGTTAAGAAACAGGAAAGGAGAGGTCACCCTAGGGGTGGACTTTAACTTTCCAAATATTGACTGGAAACACTTTACTTCGAGTCCTTTAGATGGGTCCATTTTGGTCTAATGTGTGCAGGAGGGTTTCCTGACGCAATACCTAGATAGGCCAACGAGAGTCGAGGCCGTATTGGATTTGGTACTGGGTAATGTACCAGGACAGATGTCAGATTTGGAGGTCGGTGAGCTATTTGGTGATAGTGACCACAATTCGATAATGTTAACTAGTGATGGAAAGGGATAGGTATATACCGCAATGCAAGAGTCATATCTGGGAGAAAAGCAATTATTATGCGATGAGGCAAGACTTAGGATGCATCGGCTTGAGAGGAAAACTGCAGGTGATGGACACAACGAAAATGTGGAGCATGTTCAAGGAACAGCTACTGCGTGTCCTTGATCAGTATGTACCTGTTAGGCAGGGAGGAAGTGGTCGAGCGAGGGAACCATGTTTCACTAAAGCAGTTGAAACACTTGTCAAGAGGAAGAAGGAGGCTTATGTGAAGATGAGACGTGATGGTTCAGTTACGGCGTTTGAGAGTTACAAGTTAGCTCGGAAGGCTCTAAAGAGAGAGCTAAGAAGAGGCAGGAGAGGACGAGAGGTCTTTGGCAGGTAGGATCAAGGATAACCATACAGCTTTCTATAGATATGTCAGGAATAAAAGAATGATTAGGTTAAGAGTAGGGCCAGTCAAGGACAGTAGTGGTAAGTTGTGCGGGGAGTCCGAGGAGTTGGGAGAGGTGCTAAATTAATATTTATCATCTGTATTCACACAGGAAAAAGATAATGTTGTCCAGGCGAATACTGACATACAGGCTACTAGGCTAGAAGGGCTTGAGTTTCATGAGGAGGAGGTGTTATCTATTCTGGAAAGTGTGAAAATAGAAAAATCCCCTGGGCCGGATTGGATTTATCCTAGGATTCTCTGGGAAGATAGGGAGGAGATTTATGAGCCTTTGGCATTGATGTTTGTCATCTTTGTCTACAGGAACAGTGCCAGAAGACTGGAGGATAGCAAATATTGTCCCCTTGTTCAAGAAGGGGAGTAGAGATAACTCCGGTAACTATAGACCGGTGAGCCTTACTTCTGTTGTGGGGAAAGTCTTGGAAAGGTTTATAAGACATAGGATGCATAATCATCTGGAAAGGAGTAATTTGATTAGAGATAGCCAACATGGTTTTGTGAAGGGTAGGTCGTGCCTCACAAACCTCATTGAGTTCTTCGAGAAGGTGACCAAACAGGTGGATGAGGGTAAAGCAGTTGATGTGGTGTATATTGATTTCAGTAAAGCGTTTGATAAGGTTCCCCACGGTAGACTATTGCAGAAAATACAGAGTATGGGATTCAGGGTGATTTAGCAGTTTGGAACAGAAATTGGCTAGCAGATAGAAGACAAAGGGTGGTGGTTGATGGTAAATGTTCAGACTGGTGTCCAGTTACTAATGGTGTACCACAAGGATCTGTTTTGGGACCGCTGCTGTTTGTAATTTTTATAAATGACCTGGAGGAGGGCTTAGAAGGATGGGTTAGTAAATTTGCAGATGATACTAAAGTCGATGGTTGTCGACAGTGCGGAAGGATGTTACACGTTACAGAGGAACTTAGATAAGCTGCAGAGCTCGGCTGACAGGTGGCAAATTGAGTTTAATGCAGAAAAGTGTAAGGTAATTCATTTTTGAAGGAATAACAGGAAGACTAGGCTAATGGTAAGATTCTTAGTAGTGTGGGCGGGCAGAGAGATAGAACATAGAACATAGAACAGAACACTGCAGCGCAGTACGGGCCTTTCGGCCCTCGATGTTGCGCCGACCTGTGAAACCATCTGAAGCCTATCTGACCTACACTATTCCATTTTCATCCATATGTCTATCCAGTGACCATCTCGGTGTCCATGTCCGTAGATCCCTGAAAGTTGTCACCCAGGTTGAGAGGGATGTTAAGAAGGCGTACGATGTGTTAACTTTTATTAGTAGAGTTATTGAATTTCGGAGCCATGAGGTCATGTTTCAGTTTTACACAACTCTGGTGCGGCCGCATTTGGAGTATTGCGTGCAATTCTGGTCGCCACATTATACAAAGGATGTGGAAGCATTGGAAAGGGTGCAGATGAGATTTACAAAGATGTTGCCTGGTATGGAGGGAAGATCTTACGAGGAAAGGCTGAGGGACTTGAAACTGTTGTCGTTCGAGAGAAGAAGGTTAAGACGTGACTTAATTGAGGCATACAACGTGATCAGAGGATTAGATACGGTGGATATTGAGAGCCTTTTTCCTCGGATGGTGATGTCCAGCACGAAAGGACATAGTTTTAAATTGAGGGGATATAGATACAGGACAGATGTTAGAGGTAGGTTATTTAATCAGAGAGTAGTAACGGCTTGGAATGCCCTGCCTGTGGACTCGCCAACACTAAACGCATCCTAATGGTCACTGGAGAGGCATATGGATGATAAGGGAATAGTGTCGGTGGGCATTAGATTGGTTTCACAGGTCGGAGCAACATCGAGGGCCGAAGGGCCTTTACTGCGCTGCAATGTTCTAAGTTCTAACAAACATGCCCTCTCCCCCTCACACACACAGACACTGTCTTTAACAAACACGCCCTCTACCCCTCACAGGCACACATACATTAACTCTAATAATTGTGCATATTCCCCTCACACACAAAGACAACGTCTCTAATAAACATGCACTTTTCCCTCACACATACAGACACTGTATCCATGAAACACGGCCTCTCCCACTCACACACACATATACAGACACTGTAGTCATCAAACACTCCCTCGCCCCTCTCACACAGGCACTGTCTCTAACAACAAACCCTCTCTCCCTCACACCCATAGACACACACACACACAAACACTGTCTCTAACAAACACACCCTCTCCCCTTGCACAAACACACACACAAAGACACACACAGACACTGTCTCTAACAAACACGCTCTCTCCCCCTCACCCATACACACAGACACTGTCTCTAACAAACACACACTCTCCCCTCACACACACACACGCATACGCTGTCTGTAACAAACAAGCCCTCTCCCCTCACACACACACACACACAGACACTGTCTCTAACAAACACGCCCCCTCCCCTCACACACAGACCCTGTCTCCAACAAGCACACCCTCTCCCCCTCACTCACACACAGACACTGTCTCTAACAAACACGCCCTCTCCCCCTCACCCATACACACAGACACTGTCTCTAACAAACACGCCCTCTCCCCCTCACCCATACACACAGACACTGTCTCTAACAAACACGCCCCCTCCCCTCACACACAGACCCTGTCTCCAACAAGCACACCCTCTCCCCCTCACCCGTACACACAGACACTGTCTCTAACAAACACGCCTTCTCTCCCTCACACAGACACTGTCTCTAAGAAACGCATCCTCTCCCCCTCACACATACACGCATACGCTGTCTGTAACAAACAAGCCCTCTCCGTCATACACACGTAGACACTGTCTCTAACAAATACGCCCTCTCCCCTCACACACACAGACACTTTCTCCAACAAGCACGCCCTCTCGCCTCAGACACACACAAACACTGTCCTTAACAAACACGCCCTCTCCCCTCACACACAAACACTGTCCCTAACAAACATGCCCTATCCCATCACACACACACACACACACTGTATCTAACAAGCACGCCCTCTCCCCCTCACACACACATGTACACTGTCTCTAAGGAACGCACCCTCCCCCATCACCCGTACACACAGACACTGTCTCTAACAAACACGCCCCTCCCCTCACACACATACTCTGTCTCCAACAAGCACACCCTCTCCCCCTCACTCACACACAGACACTGTCTCTAAGAAACGTACCCTCTCCCCCTCACCGATCCACACAGACACCGTCTCTAACAAACACACACTCTCCCCCTCACCCATACACACAGACACTGTCTCTAACAAACACGCCCCCTCCCCTCACACACAGACCCTGTCTCCAACAAGCACACCCTCTCCCCCTCACCCGTACACACAGACACTGTCTCTAACAAACACGCCTTCTCTCCCTCACACAGACACTGTTTCCAAGAAACGCACACTCTCCCCTTACACACACACTATCTCTAATAAACACGTCCACGCCCCCTGTCATACACACATATACTGTCCTTAACAAACACGCCCTCTACCTCACACACATGCTCTTATTGAGACACGCCGCATGCTCTATCCCTTTCAGACACACAAACGCACACATACTCAAACACATGCTCCTATTGAGACAGGCAGCACACTTTCTCTCTCACACACACAAAGCACACACACATCAACAGGCATGCTCCTATTGAGACAGCCAGCACGCATTCTCTCTTTCAGGCGGAAAAAACACAAAGACACAAACATGCTGCTATTGAGACAAGGAAGCAGGATTTCTATACTTAAGACACAGAACACACACACACACACCTATTGAGACAGCCAACAGGCTTTCTCTTTCAGACACAGACAAAAGCGGACCACACACGGACACACATCCTCCGATTTAGACAGGCAGCACGTTATCTAACTTTCAGACACAAACAAAAGCCGACACACATACAAACACACATGCTCCTATTGAGACAGGTGGCATGCTTCCTCTATTTCAAACACACAAAAGCACACACACACAAATATATATACTCCTATTGAGACAGGCAACACGCTTTCTCTCTTTCAGAAACACACAAAAGCACACACACACAAATATATATACTCCTATTGAGACAAGCAGAATGCTTTCTCTATTTCACACACATACATGTTCCTATTGAGACAGGCGGCAGGCTTTCTATATTTCAGAAACACAACAGCACACACACACAAAGACACGTGCTCCTAATGAGACAGACAGGATGCTTTCTCTCCTTCAGACAACTACAAAAGCACAGTCCAACAAACACACATGCTTCTTTTGAGACAGCCAGCACACATTCTGACTCTCACAAACACACAACAACACACACACACAACGCAAATGTTGCTATTGAGACAGGCAGCACCTTCTCTGTGTCAGACACACACAAAGGCAGACAAACACACGCATGCTCCTAGAGAGACAGTCAGACACACAAAAGCACACTCAGACAGGCACACACACATGCTCCTATTGAGACTGGCAGCACGTTTAGTATCTCTCAGACACACACAAAAGCAAACAGAAATACACATGCTCCTATTGAGACTGGCAGTACGCTTTTGATCTCCCAGACACACACAAACGCAGACAGAAATACACATGCTCCTAGTGAGACAGGAAGCAGCCTTGCTCCCCTTCAGACACTCAAAAAAGCAGACACCCACAAACACACATGTTCCTATTGAGACAGGCAGCACGCTTTCTCTCTTTCACACACACACATGCTCCTATTGAGACAGGCCACATGCTTTCTCTCTTTCAGACACACACACAAGCACACAAACAAGAACTCACATGCTTCGATTGAGTCAGGTAGCACGCTTTCTCTCTTTTACACACACACAAACACACTCACACAAGCGCACATTCTCCTTTTGAGACAGACAGCACGCTTTATCTTTCAGACTCACACAGACACACAAACACACAAACACATGCTCCTATTGAGACAGGCAACGCGCTTTCTCTCTTTCACACACACACAGACACACACACACAAACACATGCTCCTATTGAGACAGGCAACACGCTTTCTCTCTTTCGGACACACAAAAGCACACACACAGAGACAGATGTTCCTATTGAGACAGGTAGCACGCTTTACTTCTTTCAGACATTCCCATTAGCATAGAAACAAACTAATGCTACTATTGAGACAAGCTGCACGCGTTCTCTCTTTCAGACACACACAAGCACACGGACACGGACACATTCTCCTATTGAGACAGGCCGCATGCTTTATCTCAGACAAACAAAACACAGATACTCGGATTGAGACAGGCAGTACGCTTTATAATTTTCAGACACGCACAACAGCACAGTCATAGACACATACATGCTCCTATTGAGACTGGCAACATGCTGTCTGTACTTCTGAGACACAAAAACACACAAACACAAACACACATTCTCCTATTGAGAAAGGATGCACGCTTACTCTCATTCAGCAACACACAAGCACACACACACAAACACATGCGCCTATTGAGACAGGCAACACGCTTTCTCTATTTCAGACAGAGACAAAAGCTGACCACACAAAGACACACATGCGCCTATTGAGACACGCAGCACGCTTTCTCTATTTCAGATAAACACAAAAGCACACACACACAAACAAAGATGCTCCTATCGAGACAGGCAACACGCTTTATCTATTTCAGACACACACAAACACACACACGCATAAGCCCATGCTACTGTTGAGACAGGCAGCACGCTTTCTTCTTTCAGACACATACAAATTCACATACACAGAAACACTCATTCTCCTATTGAGACAGACGGCACACTTTCTCTATTTCAGATGCACGAAAGGACATTCACACAGACACATGCTCCTATTGAGACAAGCAGCAAGCTGTTTTTCTTTCAGACACACCCAAAAGCACACAAAGAAGAAAACACTACTATTGAGACAGGCAGCACGCGTTCTCTCTTTCACACATGCACAAAAACTCACATTCTCATTTTGAGACCGGCAGACGCACAAAAACACACACACAAACGCACATGCTTCTATTGAGACAGGCAACACGCTTTCTAACTTTCAGACACACACAAAAGCATAAACACATCTGCTCCTATTGAGACAGGCAGCACGTTCTCTCTCTTTGTCAGCCGCACACAAATACACGCGATACTTTTGAGACAGTCAGTACTCTTTCTGTATTTCAGTCACACAAAAGCACACACACAAACACACATGCTCCTATTGAGACAGGCATCACGGTTTCACTCTTCCAGAAACGCAAATCTCACACACACAAACACTCATGCTCATATGGAGACAGGCAGCAGGATTTCTCATTCTGACACAAACAAAAGCAGATCATACACAGACACGCGCTCCTATTGAGACAGACAGCATGCTTTCTCTCTTTCAGACACTCACAAAAGTGCACACACAAATACACATGCTGCTATTGAGACAGGCAGCATACTTTATCTCATTCAGACACGCACACAAACACACACACACACACAAACACACATGCTCTTATTGGCATATGCAGCACACATTATCTATTTCAGACACACACGAACACACACACACATAAACCCATGCTACTGTTGAGACAGGCAGCACGCGTTCTTCTTTCAGACAAACACAAAATCACATACACAGAAACACCCATTCTCCTATTGAGACAGACGGCACGCTTTCTCTATTTCAGATGCACAAAAGGACACACACACAGACACATGCTCCTATTGAGACAGGCAACACGCTTTATTTCTTTCAGACACACACACTAAAGCACACACACAGACACATGCTCTGATTGAGACAGGCAGCTCGCTGTCTCTCTTTCAGACACACACACTAAAGCACACACACAGACACATGCTCTGATTGAGACAGGCAGCACGCTTTCTCTCTTTCAGACACACACACTAAAGCACACACACAGACACATGCTCTGATTGAGACAGGCAGCTAGCTTTATTTCTTTCACACACACAATATCAGACACACACACATGCCCCTAATGAAACTGGCAGCACGCTTTCTCTCTTCCCGACACACACAAAAGAAGACACACACAAAGACATGCTCCTATCCAGACCGGCGCACAAACACATACACACACATGCTCCCATTGAGACATGCAGCACGCTATGTCAATTTGAGGCACACAAAATCCCATACACACAAACACAGATAATCCTGCTGAGACAGCCAGCACGCTTTCTCTATTTCAGATACACACAAAAGCACACACGCACAAATGCTCCAATTGAGACAGACAGCACGCTGTCTCTCTTTCAGACACACACAAAAACACACTCAAACAAGCACACATGCTCCTATTGAGAAAGGCGGCGCGCTTTCTGTCATTCAGATACACACAAAAGTACACACATAGATACACATGCTCCTATTAAGACAAGCCGCATGCTTTCTCCATTTGAGAAGTCTTACAACACCAGGTTAAAGTCCAACAGGTTAGATTTAAACACGAGCTTTTGGAGCGCAGCTCCTTCCTCAGGTGAATGGCGAGGTATGTTCCAGAAATATTCATATAGACAAAGTCAGAGATGCTGGACAATGGTTGGAATACAGGCATTTGCAGGTAATCAAATCATTACATCGGCATCTCTACATCATGGTTCTCCATTTGAGACACACAAAAGCACACACACACACACATGCTCACATTGAGAGAGGTAGCATGTTTTCTGTAGTTCAGACAAGCAACGGCACACATAAAACAACACATTCTCTTATTTAGACAGGCAGCACGCTTTCTCTCTTTCAGACACACAATAGCAAACACAAAAATACACATCCTCCAATTGAGACAAGCAGCATTTTTCCTCACTATCACACACACACAGAAATACATACAGAGGCACACACGTTTTACTATTCAGTCGGGCAGCACGCTTTCTAACTTTCCGACACACATAAAAGCACACACACAAACACATGCTCCTCTTGAGACAGGCAGCACACTTTCTATATTTCAGACACACAAAAGCACACAAAAGTAACACATTCTGCACTTGAGACAGGCAGCACGCTTTCTCAGCTTCAGGCACACAAAACACACAGACACAAACAGATGCTCCTATTCAGACAGGCGGCACGCTTTCACTCTTTTAGACCCAAAAGCACACACAAAACGACGCATTCTCCTATTGAGACAGACAGCAGGCTTTTTCTATTTCAGACACACAAAAACACACTCACCCACATACACAAACGCACATGCTCCTATTGAGACAGGCAGCACGCTTTCTCTATTTCAGACACACAAAAACACACTCGCAGATTAACGCACTTGCTCCAATTGAAACAGGCAGCACGCCTTTTGTCTTTCAGACACACAAAAGCGCTCACACACAAACACATTTTACCATTGAGACAGGCAGCAAGCTTTCTCTCTTTCACACACACGTAAGCAGGCATTAAAAACACACTTTACCCTTTTGAGACTGGAAGCACACTTCCACTCTTTCAGACACAGAATAAACACACACAAACACATTATAGTTCTATTGAGACAGCCAGCAGTCTTTCTCTATTTCAGGCACACACGCACAGACACATGCTCCTATATGCTCCTATTGAGACAGAATGCATGCTTTCTCTCCTTCAGACACACTCCAAAGCAAACAAAGACAAACACACATTCTCCTACTGATACAGGTAGCAAGTTTTCTCTATTACACACACAAACAAACACACACACACATATATATACACACACACAGACACACACACACACACAGACACACACACGCACATACACACACACACACAGACACACACACACAGACACACACACACACATATTCACAAACACATACACACACAGACACACACACACACATATATATACACACACAGACACACACACAGACACATACACAGACACACAAACACACATACATACACACACAGACACACACACACACAGACACACACACAGACACACACACAGACGCACACACACACATATATACACACACACACAGACACACACACACACAGACACACACACACACACACAGCCACACACACACACAGCCACACACACACACACACAGCCACACAGACACACACAGATACAAACACACACAGACACACACAGATACACACACACACACACACATAGACACAGACACACACACACAGACACACACAGACGCACACAGATACAGACACACACACACACACACACACACACACACAAACAAACGCACACACACATACACACACACACACACACACACGGACACACACAGACGCACACACACACACACATGCACTTTTTGAGTCAAACAGCATGCTTTCTGTTTTAGACACACACAAAAGCACACAAATTCACAAGGTAACACATGTGCTCCTATTGAGACAGGGAGCACTCTGTCTCTCTTTTTATCTATATATATATTTTAAATACATTTTGGAGTACACACTTTATTTTTCCAATTAGGGGGCAATTTAGTGTGGCCAATACACCCAGCCTGCACATCGTTGAGTTGTGTGGACGAAACCCACGCAAGCACGGGGAAAATGTGCACACTCCACACGGGCAGTGACCCAGAGCCGGGATCGAAACTGTGATATCGGCGCCGTGAGGCTACAGGGCAAAGTCACTGCGCCACCATGCTGCCCTTATTTCTCTCTTTCTAACACACAAAAGCCCACACACACAAACACACACAATCCCACTGAGACATCTAGCACGCTTTTTCTGTTTCAGACACACACAAACCAACATACATGCTCCTAGAGAGACAGGCCGCATGCTTTCTCAATTTCAGACTCACCAAAGCACGTACACACAAACACAAACGCTCCTACTGACACAGGTGGCACGCTTTCTCTCTTCCAGACACACAAAAGCACACACAAAAACACACATTATCTTATTTAGGTAGGCAGCAAATATTCTCCCTATCAGACACACAGAAAAACACACAGACAAAAACACATATGCTCCTTTTTGACACAGGCGGAGCCCTTTCTCTCTGTCAGACACAGAAAATCAAAGACCAAAACACATATTCTCCAATTGTGAGAGGCAGCAAGCTTTCTCTCTATCACACAGACACAAATACATACAAAATCAGACACATTTTCTTATTCAGACATGCAACACGCTTTCTATCTTTCAGAAACACACAGGGCAGCACGGTAGCATGGTGGTTAGCATACATGCTTCACAGCTCCAAGGTCCCAGGTTCGATTCCCGGCTGGGTCACTGTCTGTGCGGAGTCTGCACATCCTCCCCATGTGTGCGTGGGTTTCCTCCCACAGTCCAAAGATGTGCGGGTTAGGTGGATTGGCCAGGCTAAATTGCCCTCAGTGTCATAAAAAATAAGGTTAATGGGGGTTGTTTGGTTACTGGTATAGGTATACGTGGGCTTGAGGAGGGTGATCATTGCTCGGCACAACATCGAGGGCCAAAGGGCCTGTTCTGTGCTGTACAATTCTAAAAAAAGCACACACAGACACAGAAACATGCACGCTCCTATTGAGACAAGCATCATGCTTTCTCGCTTTCAGACACACAAAAACACAATCGCAGATACACGCACATGCCCCGCTTGAGACAGGCAGCACGCTTTCTCTACTTCAGACACACACCCACAGACAAATGCTCCTATTGATACAGGCAGCACGCTTTCTCTCTTTAAGACACACACAAATGCAGACACACACAAACACACATGTTCCTTGAGAGACAGTCCGCCTGCTTTCTCTATTTGAGACATGCCAAAGCACACATACACAAGCACACATGCTACTCTTGTCAAATGTGGCACGCTTTCTCTATTGCATACACACAAAACCACACACACGCCCACACATTCTCCTGTTGAGACAGGCTGCTCGCTTTCTCCATTTGAGACAAACACAAAAACACACACACAAACACACATACTCCTAGTGAGACAGGTAGCACGCTTTCTCTCCCTCAGACACATACAAAGGCACTCACACACAAACACACATGCTCCTACTGAGACAGGTAGCATGCTGACTTTCTTTCAGATACAGACAAAAGCACACATATACAAACACATGCTCCTATTGAGACAGGCGCCACGCTAAATCTATTTCAGATACAGACAAAAGCACACACACAGAAATACACATGCTTCAACTGAGACAGTCAGCATGCTGTCTCCCTTTCAGACACACACAAAAACACACACACACACAAACACACATGCTCCTATTGAGACTGGCTGCACGTTTTCTCTATTTCAGACACACAGAAGCACACATAAAACACACATTCTCTTATTTCGATAGGCAGCAAACTTTCTATTTTCAGACACACAGAAACACCCACACACACATGCTCCTATTGAGAGAGACACTAGCCTTTCTCTATTTCAGACACAGAAAAGAAAACACAAAAACACACATTCTCCAATTATGACAGGCAGCACGCTTTCTCTCTATCACACACACACACACATACGAAATCAGGCACATTTTCCGATTCAGACAGGCCACATGCTTTCTGTCTTTCAATACACACAAAAACACACACAGACATAAACATATGCTCCTACTGAGACAAGCAGATCCCTTTCTCTATTGCACACAGAGACAAAAGCACACACACAAACACAATTGCTCCTTTTGAGACAGGCAGCTTCCTTTCCATCTTTCAGACACACAACAGCATACACACACAAACACAATTCTCTTCTTTAGATAGGCAGCATGCTTTCTCTATTTCAGAAACACAAAATCACACACGCACATAAACACGCAGGCTCCAACTGAGACAGACAACACGTTTTCTCTCTTTCAGCTACACACCGAAGCACACACACACACACACACAAAAACACATGCTCCTGTCAGCACCCTTTCTCTATTTGACACACACAAAAGGACACACACACTAACACGCATTCTCTTATTTAGACAGGCAACATCCTTTCTCTATTTCAGACACACAGTAAAACAAATCACAAAATCACACATCCTACTATTGAGACAGGCAGCTCGCTATCTGTCTTTCAGACATTCAAAAGGACACACACACACACACACACACACGCTCCCATTGAGACAGGCAACACGCTTTCTCCCTTTCAGACACAGAAAATCGAACACAAAATCACACATTTTCTAATTGAGACAGACAGCATGCTTTCTTTCTGTAACACACACAGATACATACAAAACAGACACATTGATCTATTCAGACAGACAGCACGCTTTCTCTCTTTCAGACACACAAAAGCACACAGACACACACACACACACACAAACCCATGCTACTGTTGAGACAGGCAGCACGCTTTCTCTATTTCAGACACACAAAATCACACAAAAACACACATTCTGCATTTGAGACAGGCAGCACTCATTCTCAGTTTCAGGCACACCAAACACACAGACACAAATACATGTTCCTATTGAGACGGGCAGCGCGCTTTCTCTATTTCAGACACACAAAACGCACTCACACACACACCCAGACGCGCATGCTCCTATTGAGACAGGCAACACACTTTCTCTATTTCAGACACACAAAAGCACACACACGCAAACACACATAATCCTACTGAGACAACCAGCACGTTTTTTCCTGTTTCAGACACACACAAATGCACAAACTAACACGCATGGTCCTAGAGAGACAGGCCGCATGCTTTCTCAATTTGAGACTCACCAAAGCACACACACACAAACTAACACGCATGGTCATTTTCAGACAGGCAGCACGCTGTCTCTCCTTCAGACACACACAAACACATGCTCCTCTTGAGACAGGCAGCACGCTTTCTCTATTTCAGACACACAGAGAAGCAAACAGAAACACACATTCTGCACTAGAGTCAGGCAGTACTCTCTCTATTTCAGACACAGAGAGAAGCACACAGAAACACACATTCTGCACTAGTGTCAGGCAGCACGCTTTCTCTATTTCAGACACACAGAAGCAGACAGAAACACACATTCTGCACTAGAGACAGGCAGCACGCTTTCTCTATTTCAGACACAGAGAGAAGCACACAGAAACATACATTCTGCACTAGTCAGGCAGCACGCTTTCTCTATTTCAGACACAGAGAAGCACACAGAAACACACATTCTGCACTAGAGACAGGCAGCACGCTTTCTCTATTTCAGACACAGAGAGAAGCACACAGAAACACACATTCTGCACTAGAGTCAGGCAGCACGTTTTCTCTATTTCAGACACAGAGAAGCACACTGAAACATACATTCTGCACTAGAGACAGGCAGCACGCTTTCTCTATTTCAGACACAGAGAAGCACACAGAAACACACATTCTACACTAGAGTCAGGCAGCACGCTTTCTCTATTTCAGACACAGAGAGGCACACAGAAACACACATTCTGCACTAGAGACAGGCAGCACGCTTTCTCTATTTCAGACACAGAAATCACAAAGACATAAAGCTCCTTTTGAGACAGGCAGCACGCTTTCTCTCTTTCAAACACAAAAGCACACACACACAATCACTCATGCTCCTATTGAGGGAGGCAGCACACTTTCTCTCTTTGAGACACAAAGCACAGACAAAGAGACACATTCTCCTATTGTGACAGAAAGCACGCTTTCTCTATTTCAGACATATAAAACGCACAAACCCACACACACAAACTCACATGCACCTATTGAGACAGGCAGCACACTTTTTCGATTTCAAACACACAAAAACACACTTACAGATTTACGCACTTTCTCCTATTGAGACAGGCTGAACGCTTTCTCTCTTTCTGACACACAAAAACGCTCACACACAAACACATTCTACCATTGTGACAGGCAGCACACTTTCTCTATTTCAGACACAAAAAAGCTGGCATTAAAAACACACATCCCCTATTGAGACTGGCAGCACACTTTCTCTATTCCAGACACACAAAAGCACACACACACGTGCTCCGATATGCTCCTATTGAGAAAGGCAGCATGCTTTCACTCTTTCAGACACGCAAAAAAACAGACACTCACAAACAGACATAGTTCCATTGCGACAGCCAGTACTCTTTCTCTATTTCAGGCACACAGATAAAAACACATGCTCCTGTATGCTCCTATTAAGACAGTATGCATGCTTTATCGCCTTCAGACACACACCAAAGGAAACAAAGACAAACACACATGGTCCAACTAACACAGGTAGCACGCTTTCTCTATTGCGCACACGAACACATACACGCGCACACAAACACACATGCTCCTATTCAGACAGGCAGCACTCTTTCTCTCTTTCTGACATACACAGAAACACACAAATACACAAGCTAATACATATGCTCCTATTCAGACAGGCAGCACTCTTTCTCTCTTTCTGACACACACAAAAGCACTCACACACAATCACACATGCTCCTATTGAGACAGAAGCCGTGTTGCCTGTGTCAAAAGGAGCACGTGTGTTTGTGTCTGTGTGCTTTTGTCTGTGTGCAATAGAGAAAGCCTGCTGCCTGTCTCAATAGGAGAATGTGTGTGTGTGCGTTCATGTGTCTGAAAGAGAGAAAGCGTCCAGCCTGTCTCAACAGGAGCATGTACGTCTCTGTGTGAGTGTGCTTTTGTGTTTATATATGACCTGGAAGAGGGTGTAGAAGGATGGGTCAGTTAATTTACAGATGGCACGAAGGTCGGTGAAGTTGTGGTTAGTGCTGAAGGATGTTAGAGGTTACAAACGGACATAGATAATCTGCAGAGCGGAGAGGTGGCAGATGGAGTTTAATGCGGAAAAGTGTAAGGTGGTTCACTTTGGAAGGAGTAACAGGAATGCAGATTACTGGGCTAATGGCAAGATTCTTGGTAGTGTAGATGGACAGAGAGATCTCGGCATCCAGGTACATAAATCCCTGAAAGTTGCCATCCAGGTTAATAGGGCTGTTAAGAAGGCATATGGTGTGCTAGCCTTTATCAGTAGGGGGATTGAGTTTCGGAGACATGAGGTCATGCTGCAGCTGTACAAAACTCTTGTGCGGCCGCACCTGGAGTACTGCTTGCAGTTCTGGTCACCACGTTATAGGAAGGATGTGGAAGCTTTGGAAAGGGTTCAGAGGATATTTACTAGGATGTTGCCTGGTATGAAGGGAAGGCTCAGGGACTTGAGGTTGTTTTCGTTTGAGAGAAGGCTGAGAGGTGACTTAATAGAGCCATATAAGATAGTCAGAGGGTTAGATAGGGTGGGCAGTGAGAGTCTTTTTCCTCGGATGGTGATGACCAACACGAGGGGACATAGCTTTAAATTGAGGGGTGATAGATATAGGACAGACGTCAGAGTCAGTTTCTTTACTCAGAGAGTAGTAGGGGTGTGGAACGCCCTGCCTGCAACAGTAGTAGGCTCGCCAACTTTAAGGGCATTTAAGTGGTCACTGGATAGACATATGGATGAAAATGGAATAGTGTAGGTCAGATAGGCTTCAGATGGTTTCACAGGTCGGCGCAACATCGAGGGCTGAAGGGCCCGTACTGCGCGGTAATGTTCTATGTTCTATGTTCTTTGTTCTAAAACCTCGCGGCCCTTAAATTCAATCCCGCTGTAATGAAAGCCAAGACACCTGACGCCTCCATAACAACTCTATCAGCCTGGGTGGAATTTTGAGAGATCTATGTACATGGACCCCACGATCCCTCTGTTCCTCCACACTTCCAAGAATTCTGCCTTTAACCCTGTATTCAGCATTCAAATTCTACAATCGTAAATAAATCACATTTATTCAAGTAGAACTCCATCTGCCACTTCACAACCCAACTCTGCATCTTGTGAACGTCCTGTTGTAAACTGCAACAGCCCTGAACACGTTCTATAATTCTACCAATCTTCGTGTCATCGGCAAACTTACTAACCCACTGTTCTAGTTCCTCGTCCAAGTCATTTATAAAAAACACAAAGAGCAGAGGTCCCAGAACAGATCCTTGCCAAACACCACTGGTCACCAACCTCCAGGGCGAATATTTTCCATCCATTATCACTCGCTGTCTTCTTTCGCCAGCCAATTCAGTATCCAGACAGCCAAATGTCCCTGTATCCCATGCCCCCTTACTGTGTGAATGAACAGACCATGGGGAACATTATCAAAAGCCTTACTGAAATCTATCCACACAACATCCACTGCTCGACCTTCGTCAATGTGTCTCGTCACATACTCAAAGAATTCAATGAGGCTTGTGAGGCATGACCTGCTCCTCACAATGCCATGATGACTCTCTTTAATCAAACTATGTTTTTCCAGTGCAATGTCTTGCAACACCTGGTTAATGTCAAACAGGTTTGTTTCCAACCATGAGCTTTCGGAGCACAGCAGGACATTCACCTGACGAAGGAGCAGTGCTCCGAAAGCTAGTGATTTGAAACAAACCTGTTGGCTTTTAATCTGGCGTAGTAAGATTTCTTACCATGCTCACCCCAGTCCAACGCCGGTATCTCCACATTATGTTTTTCTAAATAATCATAAATCCTATCTCTCAGAATCCTGTCCAATATTTTGCTCCCCAGAGACGTAAGACTGAGTGGTCTGTAATTCCTCGGGATTTCCCTATTCCCTTTGTTGTAGAGGGGAACAATATTCGCTTCCCTCCAACAATCAGGTACTGCTCCAGTGGAGAGTTGGGGCTCCAGAGATAATCGCCAACGATGCAGCAATCTCCCCCCTCGTTACCCGCAGTAACATTGGGTATGTCCCGTCAGGCCCGGGGGACTTTTCTGTCCTGATGCTTTTCAAAATTACCACCACACCCTTCTTCTTAACATCAACCTCAATTCCAATGCTAACATGAATGAAGAACGTCTAGAACCAGGATCATCCAGAAGAGATGCAGGAACGATTCGTCCTGAGCCAGAAACTCTGTCAGACATGATGGCAGCGAGCGACGGAGCAGTTGCGTTTCAGGGATAACTATTTAGCAAACAATTAACTGCTTTCAATAGAAATGTTTAACCATCTGGGCTGATGGATAAGCCGGTGAGAGTGTTACGGACAGGGAGGTTGTGAGGAGGATGGAGGAGAAGGAGGAAGGAAAGGGGAGCAGAGAGCCTCAATCTCCAGAGTGACGAAAGAAGCAATGACAAGTGGCAAAACAAATGTGTCTGTTGGGGAAGAATTTAGTCTGCAGTGAACTGTCGGAGGAACAATAGTTTGTATTGCCGACCAGCACATCTCCATTCCTGAATTTTATAACTAAAAAAAAAGATAGGAAATCTGTGTTATTCCAAATCTTAAGGAGACAACAAATGCCCATTGGACGAACCAAAAGGGATCCGCAGCTCCCAAGCCCTATGCTCTCTGTTCTTTCGTTTTCCCAATGCCAGCGTCCACTTTGCGGTTCTTCCTGGAGACTCTCCCTTTCATTCCAGCTTGACGAATCCTGCTGCCTCATTTACCCCTCATCAATTCGCTCTCCACAATGTTCCTGAGCTCCCACCCGCATTTGTGGGTCAAAGTTTCAACCACTTCAAATGCAGGCCGCAATGATTCAGCTTTCTATGTCTGTGAAAAACAGAATGTGATGTCTATGATAATAACCGCCTTTCATCTCAGAAACAAAGGAACAGGTTCCAGCAAAATATTTGGCAACTTGACATCGAAAACATCTTTCTACGTCTTATGAATATGAGGGTGTCCTAATTGTAGATATGGGACCGATATAATTGTCACCGACGGTGAATGCCTGTCTCACTGATCACATTGAAGCACCTGGAGTAGTCCTTGGGCCTCTTACAATTGACCCACCCATGTTCACTGCTAGGCAGAGTGTCGTATTAGTCACATGTCCCATTATCATTTACAATAAATACGAGTTACAATCTCCACCTCTGGCACTGTAAGAAATACAAAGACTATCGTAAAATCTTACAATTGTGCAAAACCCAAAATTGTAGCGATAGAGAGACACACTAACAGAGACATAGACACAGAATGTAACACTGGGAAAGAACTTCATCAAGATGGATGAATAAACAAATGGAGAGGGGAATACAATGCATACAAAGAAAGGAAATATAATATCCATCTGGAATTTGTAACACATTATACCATACGTTGCAAGGTCCGTCAGATCGCATGATATATTGTCGGAGAACTGTCCGTGTTCTTATTTCAGAACTCGGCAAACGAATTTGCTCATAGCAAGCTGCCATCAGTAGCAATGTGATTCAGCTGGGGAAATCAGACTTGGTTACACAAAGAACAAAGAAATGTACAGCACGTGAACAGACCCTCCGGCCTTTCAAGCCTGTGCCGATCATGATGCCCTAACTAAAACAAAAAACAGTTTCCCTTAGTCGGATCGTATCCTTCTATTTCCTCCCTATTACAGTATCCATCCAAATGCATCTTAAATGTTGCTAGTGACGGCTTCCACCACATTCTCTGACAGCGCGTTACAGACATCAACCTCTCTCCACATGAAAAACATAACCCTCAGATCTCTCTCAAACATCCCCCCTCTCAACTTGAACCCTTGCCGCCTTGTGATTCAGAGTTACACCATTCGAATCCGCCTCTGATTATCTACCCTCTCTATGCCTCCTAAATGTTTGTAGATCTCCATGAGCCCACCGCTCAGCCTCCATCTTTTCAGTGAAAACCATCCTGATTCATTGAACCTCTCCTCATAGACAACACGTTCAAGACAAGACAGCATGTTGGTGAACTTTATTTGTACTCTGCCCAACGCTTCCACGTTCATCTGATAACGTGGTGACCAGAACCACAATCAATACTGTAAATGTGGCCTTACCGAGGTTTTATATAGCTGCAACATGATTTACTATCCCCTATACTCAGTGCAGGCTGATGAAGGCACGCG
This sequence comes from Scyliorhinus canicula, assembly GCF_902713615.1. Taxonomy (NCBI): domain Eukaryota; kingdom Metazoa; phylum Chordata; class Chondrichthyes; order Carcharhiniformes; family Scyliorhinidae; genus Scyliorhinus; species Scyliorhinus canicula. The sequence goes on from NW_024055656.1 coordinate 46,369, forward strand.
TGCCAAATGGCTTCTTAATCCCCTTACCAACCAGTATTCGAACGTTTAGTGACCTATGGACCTGCACGCCGAGATCCCTCGGTGTGTTAATATTGCTAAGAGTTCTGCCATTTATAGTATAATTCATGCCTACATTCTATTTTCCAAAATACTTCGCTCGCATTTATCCGGATCAAACTATATGTCATTCCTGCGCACCAGTCCCAATTTATCTGTATCCTATTGCATCCTCTGACTATCCTCGGCACTAACAGCAACTCCCCAAATATTGGTGTCATTAACAATCTGACTAATCAGACCCCCCACATTTTTCTCCAGTTCATTTATATGTGCAGCAAACAACAGACTTCCCAGCACTGATCCTTGCGGAACACCACTCGCTGCAGACAACCATTCGAAAAGCACCCTTCCACCGCTACTCTATGTTCTTTATCTAAGGCAGTTTCGTATCCATCCAGGCACCCCACAGTGAACACCATGTGATTTTAGTCTTTGTACCAGTCTGCCATGTGGGACCTTGTGAAGTCCAGTTACATGCTCAGGCTGTGCCTCTTCAATTTTCTTTGTCACCTCTTCAAAAAACTCAACACGATAGATGGGATATGACATCCCCTTACAAAACCACGATGCCTGTCACTAATTATTCAATTTTCAGCCAAATGTGCATATATACTATGCCTCAGTCGCTTTTCCAAAGCTTCTCCAGCACTGATGCCAGGCTTACCGTTCTGTAGTTTGTTGCTTCGTTTGATAAACAGAGGGACAACAATGGCTATTCTCAAATCCTCTGTAGCCTGACTGTGGACAAGAAGGATGTTAAGAGATCAGTTAACGCCCAGCTACTTCTCCCGTTAACTGCCGCAGAAACCTGGGATAGATCTCATCTGTTTCTGGTGACTTGTCTATCTTAATGTTATCTAGCATACTTAACACTTCCTCCTTTTATGTATTGACGGTTTCAAGAGCGTTCATACATCAATACTGACATCGACATCCGGCATTTCCTTCGCCTTCTCCCATTCTAAGTTTCACATTCAGTATTTCGGCAACTTCCTGTGGATCCACGCATAGGTTCCCTTCATTGACCTTGAGTGGGCCTACTCTCTCTCTCTTCCTACCCTCTTGGACCTAATATATGCATAAACGAACCCGGATTTCCAATGACCATGTCTCCCAGACATTTCATGACCCCGTTTAGCCCTCCTAATTCCACGTTTAAGTTCCTTCCTACGTTCACTCTACTTATCACGTGCTTCGGAAGTTATAGTGGAGGATGGATCAAATTTGGGCCCAAGACATCAGGCAGAGCTCCCCAACTCTTCTACACATATTCGCACTGAGAGATTCTCGCGAATGAGAAATGAACGAAGCAATGGCCACAGACGTATAGAATTATCAAAATAACCAAACGGAAAATGATAGTTTTTCCTTTTGATACAATGAGTTGTTGTGACCTGTAACCGGCTTCCTGGGTTGTTATTGGAAGGATATTTCACGATCTGCCTTGAAAAGATAAATTCAATAATGAATTGAGGATATGTGGGAAATTGCATGGAAAGGGACAAAGAGCAGAGGGAAGGGTGAATCATTAGATAGCATGCTGAAAGAGAACGATGGGGCAAATGTTTTCTATTTTCTTTGTATCGTTGATATTTTTAATGCATCAAACTATTCCTGTAAACCATTGCCAGTCCAGGTGTATTGAGATTTATCCTCCCACTTATGAATACGAGACACGTACTTGATTACAGTTAATGATGCACTCGGGTATTGAAATGTTATATTAACATGTCCGAGGTGGAGTCAGCCCGCGCCGTGTGTGTGTGATTATTAACTACAGAACGCTCTGTGTGTTTTATAAAGAGGTCCTGTGCTGCAGCAATATCACAGTGACTGTGCGGCAGTTAGTGAAGAATGGTGAAAGCACTGTTTCTGCTACTTGGCTTCCTCCCCCTGGTACAAACCACAGACGAAAATGAACCAATGGTTTTATCACTTAAAAGAGGAGGTCAGTATATAGAAAAGGAGAAGATAAATATCAATTCCAATGGTCCTTACGATTTCAGACATTTCAGAATGTGCTGCCATTCAATTGGACCACAGCTGATGCGAGTCTGTGACACCTGTTATTAATTGAATAATCCTTTTATTTCCCAGATCGCACTATAGGATGTGATGAAACTTTAAGATATTGCAGACTCGACAACCCAGAGGAGCTTGAAATACAGGCAAAATGTGAGCAGCTTTCCAGGTGCTGCAGAATGCAAAAAGGACGAGTCTCACAGTGAGCTTCATCTGAGACTGCGGCTCAAGCTTACTGTAATTCCACTAATTCACTCTCTGCTTCATTGTGTAGTTGCAACAATCTCCCACACACTTATTTTTTGAATCATGTGAATAACACTGGCTGCATTGGTTAAAGATTATTGTCCACGTCTGATATCTCTCTCGGAATAGTGGCTCAGCAAATCAACTCGGAGGGAGGAGAGTTCAAATAGTTACAGCGCTACACTATGTGTACCTTTCAAATAATCATCATATTTGAATGTTAACATCAAACTAATGTTAGAGAATTGTCACCACAAGCACTGAGTATATCATGCTTTGTTTATCTGTGTAACTCTTCCTCTGCCTCTTCTTTCCCCTATTTCTCTCAGTGTCTCGGTACCTCTCCTGGTCCATCTCCATCTCGCTGACATTAGCTGTTGTTTTCTCACCGAATTCGTCTCTCCTTTTTTTCGTGCTCCTCTCCCCATTTATATTATATCTCTCCATCTCTCTATTTCTATTTGCCTGCTTCTCTCTATCACGCTATTTCTCTCTCCCACTTTCTCTTCCTAACTATTTATCTCTCTCCGTTTATCTCTACCCTCTCTCTCTCTCTCTCTCTCTCCTACTGCCTCTCTCCTGCAATTTCTCTATCACCCTATTCCTTTATCTGCCTCTGAGTGAGTCTGTCTCTCTCTCTCACTTTCCATTACTGTATTCATGTCTATCCATCGCTTCAGTTCCTCCTCTCTCTCTGTCTCTCGCACTCCTTCTCCATCGCTCTATTTGCCTCGGTCTGTCTCTGCGATTCCCTCTTTGCTTGTTCCTCCCCCTGTCATTATCAACCTGCCCGCATGTCTCTCTCTTTCTCTCTTTCCATTTCTCTCTCTCATGGTTTCACAAACACATAGACGGAAATGCAAACCTTTTCTTCTCTTCCTCCGAAACTCACTGTATTTCTTCCGTGCCATTTCCTGGCAGGAATAAAACTAGTTTTATTTGTCAACGACTCTTGTCCGTGTTTTATTTTATTCATAGTTCAATGTGTCAGACTATTATCTCAGAGGAGGATTCCGGTGGTGTCCCCGAAGGTCCACGAAACCTCCGTTTTTTTCGCGCGGTTTCCGGGCGAGTTTTTCTAAACATTAAAATCGCGCGAAATCTGCCCCGCCAACCTCACGCTGCCCAAGGCGCTAAAGCTCCGTTCTACGGGGCTGAAGACATAAATGAAGAGGCTAGAGAGGGGAGACAGGTCCGGTGTGCGGCATGTGGAGGAGTAGTGGGGACGGTTGCAGACCGCAAAGTGAGACAAGACGACCACGAACTGTACACACGTGTTTTCTGTACTGCGCTTGACTGCTGACTCCTTCCCGGGCTCGTTACAATCTCAATAGGGGGGAGGAGCGAAGCAAGGTAAATGAGTGTGAGAAAGGTACATTGAAGCGCGAGACAAGGACGAGCAAAAGGAAGGTAAAACAGGACCAGAGGAGGGTAAGTACTGGGATTGGGTCCAGGAGCGAGCGAGAAGGGCCAACACTGGAGGGCAGGAAGAAAGAATGGCCGTGGCGAGCGTCTCAGGAAGAGGGCTCGTCTGGCACAAAGTATCTGGGGCAGGGCAGAAGGGTGGGGGGGGGGGGGAGAAGAGAGGGCGGGGGTGGGACAGAGAGACAGGGACTATGGGGAGGTGAAAGGAGTCAGGGAGAGAGCGCAGAACACAAGAGAAGCAAAGAGAAGGGTGAGGTAGATAAGCAGCACGAACACAGGCCTCGGCGGACATGGAGCAGGGCGAGGAACCACGATGGCGCTGCAAACAGCCACTTGGGAGGGCTTAGGGCGAAGGGAGACGCTAGGGGACAGGGGCGCAGCCACGTGGCACCCAACATAGCTGGCGGCCATGTTGGGTGCCCCCTGGACAAAAGGAGACCCAGAGCCCTGGGGCCCAATCTCATGGTGAAATCAGCTAACCCGGCCATTGTGGGCAGTCCCCTGAGAAAGGAAAACCCCAGAGTGCAGAGGCGCATCCACCAGGTTAATACGGGTGATCACGCAGGACGGCGGGGGGGGGGGGGGGATGGGGGGGTCAGGATCCGCCACCAGGATTGTTATCTGGAACGTAAGGGGACTACGGCCCAGTGAAAAATCCAGAGTCCACCCACCGAAGAAGCCTAACAGCAGACGAGACGCACCTGAGGGAGAAGGGCCCACTGCTGGTAAGGAAGGGATGGGTGGGACAGACGTTCCACTAATGCTACGGGCCGCGGGCTTGGGTGGTAGCAATATTAATTCGATAGAGGACGAGGTTTACAGAAACCGAGACAGTTACGGTCCCAGGGGGAAGTTACGTCATGGTCAGCTTTTTCCTGGAAGGGGCACTGGTCGTACAGCTAAATGTCCATGCTGCCAACTGGGACGATACAGAATTCATAAAGAAGGCCATGGCAGAAATCCCCGAACTTGACACACACCGACTGATCATTGGGGGGCGACTTGAACTGTGTACAGGACGCACTGACTGACAGATCAAACCCGAGAGCAGGGAAAAGGCTGGCATGGCTTGGGAGCTGGAAGCATTTATAGAGCAGGTAGGGGTGGTGGACCCAAGGAGGTTCCTGCACCTGGGAGAGAAGGAAGTTTCATACTTCTCACAAGTACACAAGGTATACACCCTTATCGACTTCTTTGCAGTGGGGACATCGGTGTTTCCAGGGATCACGGGACCGGAGTACTCTGCGATCGTTATCTCCGACCACGCTCCACACTGGATGAATGTGAGGTTGGAGACGGGGCCGGGCCCAGCGCCGCATGTGGAGTCTGGACACGGACCTCCTGGCCGGCAAGGCCTTCTGTCAAAAAACATCGCGGGCCATAGGCGGCTACGTTAGTAACATCCAAACCGGGGAGGTCTCACCCTCCACGTGTGGCATTGATTAGCCGAGAAGGAATCATAGCCGACAAGGCTAGCAGAGATCGGAAAATGAGGGTGGCTAGGGAACAACTGGTGGATGCCATTCTGGGTCAACTTAAAATATTCTGAGGCCCCGACTGTAGACCTGCTGGTGGAGAGAAAGAAGCTGCAAATGGACATTAACCTGCTGTCCACTGGGAAAGCAGTGTATCAACCCCGCCAGGCACGGGACCTGCTATCCACTGGGAAAGCAGTGTATCAACCCCGCCAGGCACGGGACCTGCTCTCCACTGGGAAAGCAGTGTATCAACCCCGCCAGGCACGGGACCTGCTATCCACTGGGAATGCAGTGTATCAACCCCGCCAGGCACGGGACCTGCTCTCCACTGGGAAAGCAGTGTATCAACCCCGCCAGGCACGGGACCTGCTATCCACTGGGAAAGCAGTGTATCAACCCCGCTAGGCACGGGACCTGCTATCCACTGGGAAAGCAGTGTATCAACCCCGCCAGGCACGGGACCTGCTCTCCACTGGGAAAGCAGTGTATCAACCCCGCCAGGCACGGGACCTGCTATCCACTGGGAAAGCAGTGTATCAACCCCGCCAGGCACGGGACCTGCTATCCACTGGGAAAGCAGTGTATCAACCCCGCCAGGCACGGGACCTGCTATCCACTGGGAAAGCAGTGTATCAACCCCGCCAGGCACGGGATCTGCTCTCCACTGGGAAAGCAGTGTATCAACCCCGCCAGGCACGGGACCTGCTCTCCACTGGGAAAGCAGTGTATCAACCCCGCCAGGCACGGGACCTGCTATCCACTGGGAATGCAGTGTATCAACCCCGACAGGCACGGGGCCTGCTATCCACTGGGAAAGCAGTGTATCAAACCCGCCAGGCACGGGACCTGCTATCCACTGGGAAAACAGTGTATCAACTCCGCCAGGCACGGGACCTGCTATCCACTGGGAAAGCAGTGTATCAACCCCGCCAGGCACGGGACCTGCTATCCACTGGGAAAGCAGTGTGTCAACCCCGCCAGGCACGGGGGCCTTCGACGAACACAGAGACAAGGCTGTCCGCCTATTGGCTATCCAGCTGAGACAGCAGGAAGCCACGAGGAAAATAACGCAGTTAAAGAATAGTAGGGGCAGACTGGTAAACCTTAACTGAGATCTTTATTTTCACCCAAACAGCAACAGCTTCCCAGATGCCAAACTACATTTAAAATGAAATGAAAATCGATTATCGTCACGAGTAGGCTTCAAATGAAGTACTGTGAAAAGCCCCTAGTCGCCACATACCTGCGTCTGGTCGGGGAGGCTGCTACGGGAATCGAACCGTGCTGCTGACCTGCTTGGTCTGCTTTCAAATTCAGCGATTTAGCCCTGTGCTAAACAGCCCCAATTAATTTAACTGCAGTTCACGCTCCGGGACATTGTTGTGTTGAGACATATCGAACATTCCACTTTGAAGAATAGATCTTCTGAGACTGTGGAACGAAACAACATGACACCCTGCCAGAATAATGCAGAATATCTGAATGTTCAAATATTCAGCAACCTTCCCAGCTGACCTTCCAGCCGAAAGTAACCTCCTTGAAGCCGGTAAGAATTGACTGCTTCAACTCTTGGTTGAATTGTATAATATTAATAATGTGAACAACATGTCTCTAATTAACTGCTCCACATGGAACCCACTTAATATAGATAAACGCCCATCAGCTGAAACCGATACAGTGTTTTAATTACACTTCTGGACCAACAAGTCTAGCTGCCATGCATCCAGGATGTTTGAAACACAACTGCAGCAATCAAGCAAACACTGACCCAGACATTTAACCCTTACTGCACCAAATGGATAAAATGCAATATATGATAAACACACCTCCACTAAAAAATGAACCAGCAACATATAAAGTTGAGTTTATTCTTCAAAGTCATTCAACTGTATACATTTCCCATTACTAAACACAATTAACACTCATTAAGGAACATACGATATAAATTTAATCATGCAAAGTTCAACATGAGTATAATCAATTTCAGACTTTGTTCTCCACTTTCGAACATTCCAATCTCCATATTAAATTCGTGTTGAAGCACCTGTAATCCATTTTTCTCTTTCTGATTAATGTGTATGTATTTCAAGTTAAACGATTGCAATAATAAATTATCTAAATACTCTTGGATTTATATCCTTACATTTTCCAAAAATGGTTCATGATTTGTAAATACACTTTTTTTCTGATGAACTATTGCCAATGTCGATGTGAACATGTTGCAATTGCAGTATCAAATCGACTGTCTCTTTCGCAACGGCCGAATGTATCTTTTTACGAATATTTGGTTTCTGAGAAGATCAACCTTTCTATTCTTTCGATGTCTTCCTGGAATCAATACATTCCATATTTATCACTTTATGAATGATTTGTCCGTCATAGTTTTCTCACTTTTTATTTGTATGAGTATTTCGTGTCTGCTTTCCACTGAGACTGAAGTAAACCCTTAACTAACATTCAGATAAAACCCATAATGAAACAGTGGCCCTCAACATGCACTATAAAGACCTAAGGTGTAGTCACACCATGTTCTCCTCATTGAGTCATTGACACTGAAGAGCCAACAGCATAGCAATGCCCTGTTCGGCCCATTATCACCGTGCTGTTCACACAGCAGCATAGCAATGCTCCGTTCTGCCCATTATCTCCGTGCCGGTCACACAGCAGCATAGCAATGCCCCGTTCGGCCCATTATCTCCGTGCCGGTCACACAGCAGCATAGCAATGCTCCATTCGGCCCATTATCTCCGTGCCGGTCACACAGCAGCATAGCAATGCGCCGTTCGGCCCATTATCTCTGTGACTGTCACACAGCAGCATAGCAATGCTCCGTTCGGCCCATTATCTCCCTGCCTGTCACACAGCAGCATAGCAATGGTCCGTTCGGCCCATTATCTCCGTGCCTGTCACACAGCAGCATAGCAATGCTCCGTTCGGCCCATTATCTCCGTGCCTGTCACACAGCAGCACAGCAATGCCCCGTTCGGCCCATTATCTCCCTGCCGGTCACACAGCAGCATAGCAATGCTCCGTTCGGCCCATTATCTCCCTGCCGGTCACACAGCAGCATAGCAATGCTCCGTTCGGCCCATTATCTCCGTGCCTGTCACACAGCATCATAGCAATGCTCCGTTCGGCCCATTATCTCCGTGCCTGTCACACAGCAGCATAGCAATGCCCCGTTCGGCCCATTATCTCCCTGCCGGTCACACAGCAGCATAGCAATGCTCCATTCGGCCCATTATCTCCGTGCTGGTCACACAGCAGCATAGCAAAGCACCGTTCGGCCCATTATCTCCCTGCCGGTCACACAGCAGCATAGCAATGCTCCGTTCGGCCCATTATCTCCGTGCTGGTGAAACAGCAGCATAGCAATGCCCCGTTCGGCCCATTATCTCCCTGCCGGTCACACAGCAGCATAGCAATGCGCCGTTCGGCCCATTATCCCCGTGCCGGTCACACAGCAGCATAGCAATGCGCCGTTCGGCCCATTATCTCCGTGCCGTTCAAAAACAACCACTTCGCTATTCTAATCTAATTTTCCACAACTTGCTCTATCGTCTTGTCTGCCTTGGTGTTTAAAGTGCTTATCGAAATACTTCTTAATTGTTATGCAGGACTCTGCCTCTGTCACACATTCACGCAGTGAGCGCCAGCCTTCCAGGACCGTACAGGTGAACATGGTTTTCCTCCCATTCCCTCGAACACTCCAGCACGTTACCTTATATCTATGCCCCATGATCAGTGATCCCGCAACCAAGTGGAAACATTTTTTTTCTATCTCGCCTATCGATGCCCCAAATAATGTTACACATTTCAATCATTGAGCCCTCAATCTCCTCTGCTCCAAGGAATACACCCTTTATTTATCTTATTTAATCTCGCTTCACTACTAAAGCTTTCTAGCGGATATATCAACCCGGTAAATTTCCTTCAAATCCTTCTCGTAGCTGTCACATCCATCCCAGATGGTGGTTCCATAATTGTGCACAGTACCTAGCTGCGGCCAAGCCAACATTTTGTACTGTTCCAGTATAACCTCCCTGTTGGTAAACTCTATGCCTGAGCTAATACGAAGACGTATACCATATGCCTTTTAACCGCTTTATTCACTTGCCTGCTACCTTATGTGACTAGTGTACATGCACATCAATGTCCTTCTGATCTCGGTGTTTCACAGAGCTCTAACCTTGATCAGGCATTTCTTTGCGTTGCTTGTCCTGCTCACGTGCATCAACTCACACTTCACCGAATTCAATTACATTTGCCACTGCATTGGCCGTCTGCACAGCCCATCGATATCCTCTTGTAGTCAAACACAACCCTGGATATTACCATTCCACCATTGTTCGCATCATAAACGAACATACTGATCAACCCTGCCAAATTCAGGTTTAAATCATTGATGTATACCACACAACAAGGGCTCCGACACGCATGGTCACCGGACCCCACTGAACACAGGATTCCAGTCAGAAAAATATAGAACATAGAACATAGAACGATACAGCGCAGAACAGGCCCTTCGGCCCTCGATGTTGCACCGGCATGGAAAAAATCTAAAGGCCATCTAACCTACACCATGCCCTTATCATCCATATGCTTATCCAATAAATTTTTAAATGCCCTCAATGTTGGCGTGTTCACTACTGTTGCAGATAGGGCATTCCACGGCCTCACCACTCTTTTCGTAAAAAACCCACCTCTGACCTCTGTCCTATATCTATTACCCCTCAATTTAAGGCTATGTCCCCTCGTGCTAGCCACCTCCATCCGCGGGAGAAGGCTCTCGCTGTCCACCCTATCTAACCCTCTGATCATATTGTATGCCTCTATTAAGTCACCTCTTAACCTTCTTCTCTCGAACGAAAACAACCTCAAGTCCATCAGCCTTTCCTCATAAGATTTTCCCTCCATACCAGGCAACATCCTGGTAAATCTCCTCTGCACCCGTTCCAAAGCTTCCACCTCCTTCCTATAATGAGGCGACCAGAACTGTACGCAATACTCCAAATGCGGCCGTACTAGAGTTTTGTACAACTGCAACGTGACCTCATGGCTCCGGAACTCAATCCCTCACCAATAAAGGCCAACACACCATAGGCCTTCTTCACAACCCTATCAACCTGGGTGGCAACTTTCAGGGATCTATGTACATGGACAGCGAGATCCCTCTGCTCATCCACACTACCAAGAATTTTACCATTAGCCAAATATTCCGCATTTCTGTTATTCTTTCCAAAGTGAATCACCTCACACTTCTCCACATTAAACTCCATTTGCCACCTCTCAGCCCAGCTCTGCAGCTTATCTATGTCCCTCTGTAACCTGCAACATCCTTCCGCACTGTCTACAACTCCACCGACTTTAGTGTCGTCTGCAAATTTACTCACCCATCCTTCTGCGCCCTCCTCTAGGTCATTTATAAAAATGACAAACAGCAACGGCCCCAGAACAGATCCTTGTGGTACGCCACTCGTAACTGAACTCCATTCTGAACATTTCCCATCAACTACCACTCTCTGTCTTCTTTCAACTAGCCAATTTCTGATCCACATCTCCAAATCACCCTCAATCCCCAGCCTCCGTATTTTCTGCAATAGCCGACCGTGGGGAAACTTATCAAACGCTTTACTGAAATCCATATACACCACATCAACTACTCTACCCTCGTCTACCTGTTCAGTCACCTTCTCAAATAACTCGATAAGGTTTGTGAGGCATGACCTACCCTTCACAAAACCATGCTGACTGTCCCTAATCATATTATTCCTATCTAGATGATTATAAATCGTATCTTTTATAATCCTCTCCAAGACTTTACCCACCACAGACGTTAGACTCACCGGCCTATAGTTACCGGGGTTATCTCTACTCCCCTTCTTGAACAAAGGGACCACATTTGCTATCCTCCAGTCCTCTGGCACTATTCCTGTAGCCAAGGATGACTAAAAATCAAAGCCAAAGGCTCAGCAATCTCTTCCCTGGCTTCCCAGAGAATCCAAGGATAAATCCCATCCGGCCCCGGGGACTTATCTATTTTCACCTTGTCCAGAATTGCCAACACTTCTTCCCTACGCACCTCAATGCCATCTATTCTAATTGCCTGGGTCTCAGCATTCTCCTCCACAATATTATCTTTTTCTTGAGTGAATACTGAAGAAAAGTATTCATTTAGTATCTCTCTTATCTCCTCAGCATCCAGACACAACTTCCCGCCACTGTCCTTTACTGGCCCTACTCTTACCCCAGTCATTCTTTTATTCCTGACATACCTATAGAAAGCTTTTGTGTTTCCCTTGATCCTACCTGCCAAAGACTTCTCATGTCCCCTCCTTGCTCGTCTCAGCTCTCTCTTTAGATCCTTCCTCGCTTCCTTGTAACTATCAAGCGCCCCAACTGAAACTTCACGCCTCATCTTCATATAGGCCTCCTTCTTCCTCTTAACAAGAGATTCCACTTCTTTGGTAAACCACGGTTCCCTCGCTCGACCCCTTCCTCCCTGCCTGACTGGTACGTGCTTATCAAGAACATGCAATAGCTGTTCCTTGAACAAGCTCCACATATCCAATGTGCCCAACTCTTGCAGCCTACTTCTCCAACCAACACATCCTAAGTCATGTCTAATGGCATCATAATTGCCCTTCCCCCAGCTATAACTCTTGCCCTGCGGGGTATACTTATCCCTTTCCATCACTAACGTAAAGGTCACCGAATTGTGGTCACTGTTTCCAAAGTGCTCACCTACCTCCATATCTAACACCTGGCCTGGTTCATTCCCCAAAACCAAATCCAATGTGGCCTCGCCTCTTGTTGGCCTGTCAACATATTGTGTCAGGAAACCCTCCTGCACACATTGTACAAAGAACGACCCGTCTAATGTACTCGAACTATATCTTTTCCAGTCAATATTTGGAAAGTTAAAGTCTCCCATAACAACTACCCTGTTACTTTCGCTCTTTTCCAGAATCATCTTCGCCATCCTTTCCTCTACATCCCTAGAACTATTAGGTGGCCGATAGAAAACTCCCAACAGGGTGACCTCTCCTTTCCTGTTTCTAACCTAAGTCCATACTACCTCAGAAGAAGAGTCCCCATCTAGCATCCTTTCCGCCACCGTAATACTATCCTTGACTAGCAGCGCCACACCTCCCCCTCTTTTGCCCCCTTCTCTGAGCTTACTAAAACACCTAAACCCCGGAACCTGCAACAACCATTCCTGTCCCTGCTCTATCCATGTCTCTGAAATGGCCACAACATCGAAGTCCCAGGTACCAACCCATGCTGCCAGTTCCCCTACCTTATTTCGTATACTCCTGGCATTGAAGTAGACACACTTCAAACCACCTACCTGAACACTGGCACCCTCCTGCGAAGTCAAATCTGTGCTCCTGACCTCTATACTCTCAATCTCCCGTACCCCAAAACTACATTCCAGGTTTCCATGCCCCTGCTGAATTAGTTTAACACCCCCCCCCCCCCCAAAGAGCACTAACAAATCTCCCCCCAGGATATTGGTGCCCCTCCGTTTCAGATGTAGACCTAGACCATCCTGTCAATAGAGGTCCCACCTTCCCCAGAAAGAGCCCGAGTTATCCAGAAATCTGAATCCCTCCCGCATGCACCATCCCTGTAGCCACGTGTTTAATTGTTCTCTCTCCCTATTCCTCATCTCACTATCACGTGGCACGGGCAACAACCCAGAGATAACAACTCTGTTCTCGCTCTGAGCTTCCATCCTAGCTCCCTAAAGGCCTGCCTGACACCCTTGTCTCATTTCCTACCTATGTCGTTAGTGCCAATGTGGACTACGACTTGGGGCTGCTCCACCTCCTCCTTTTGGTCCTGGAAAACACGATCCGAGACATCACGTACCCTTGCACCTGGGAGGCAACTTACCAAACTTGAGTCTCTCTCGCTCCCACAAAATCTCCTATCTGTGCCCCTGACTATTGAGTCCCCAATTACTAATGTTCTACTCCTTTCCCCCCTTCCCTTCTGAGCAACAGGGACAGACTCCGTGCCAGAGGCCCGTACCCCATGGCTTACCCCTGGTAAGTCGTCCCCCCCACAAGTATCCAAAACGGTATACTTGTTACTCAGGGGAACGACCGCAGGGGGTCCCTGCACTGACTGCTTCTTCCCAGTCCCTCTTACAGTTACCCATCTATCTCCAGTCTTTGGTGCAACTACTTCCCTGAAGCTCCTATCTATGACCCCCTCTGCCTCACGGTAGCATGGTGGTTAGCATCAATGTTTCACAGCTCCAGGGTCCCAGGTTCGATTCCCGGCTGGGTCACTGTCTGTGTGGAGTCTGCACGTCCTCCCCGTGTGCGCGTGGGTTTCCTCCGGGTGCTCCGGTTTCCTCCCACAGTCCAAAGATGTGCGGGTTAGGTGGATTGGCCATGCTAAATTGCCCGTAGTGTAAGGTTAATGGGGGGATTGTTGGGTTACGGGTATACGGGTTACGTGGGTTTAAGTGGGGTGATCATTGTTCGGCACAACATCAAGGGCCGAAGGGCCTGTTCTGTGCTGTACTGTTCTATGTTCTATGTTCTATGTTCTAGGTTCTATGATCCGAAGTTCATCCAGCTCAAGCTCCAGGTCCCTAACACGGTTTTTGAGGAGCTGGAGTTGGGTGCACTTCCCACAGATGAAATCAGCAGGGACACTGACGGCGTACCTCACCTCAAACATTCTACAGGAGGAGCATTGTACTGCCTTCCCTGACATCACCTCTAGATTTAAAAAAAAAACAAGAAAAAGAAAAAGAAAGGAAGAGCTGACCTGATATTACCTCAAACCCTGCTCCCGCTGAAAGGTAAGCAAATTTAAAGGCACTCACTCACCTTCACGATAGGCCACTGCTCCCGCTTCCCAACCACCGTGGGGTGGGGGGGGGGGGGGTTGGTTAGAGGAGGAGGTAGGGTGGGAAACACTCACATCTCTAGGCTATCATCCTGTACGTACTGCCACTCAGCCAATTTGAGATAAAATGTGGAAAATGTATTTGTAACCCTCGGCATTTGCTTTCCCTATTAGTCTCCCACGGCGGACCTTACCGAAAACCTTGCTAAAGTCCCAGTATACCACGTCAAATGCTTGGCCCTCATTTAATATCCGACCCCATCTTTGTAAAGTGTAATTCCCTTGGTCAGACATGATCTCCCCTAACAAAGGGGAAACAGAGGTAAGATAGATGAACCAAATGGACATTCAATGCGGCAGCTAGTCGTTAGAGTAATTCGAAATACAAAAGAATAAATTACATTCAGGAGTGAAAAATCCTCTTTACTTGTTATTTGTCTCTGGGCGATACTACAGGAGATTTAGTGTTTTGAAGGCGGACTTTACGATGAGCACTCAGTCCTCATTTCACTGCTGTTACAACGTCTGGACTCTGATGTATTATCCAACTCCTTTACGACAAGCTATGAGAGTCACGCGGGTTATAGGGGAGCATTGTGAATCTTCAAAACCTTTCTCCCGATAGACATCGAGGATCGCATCACTTTCCAAGATGGTTTGAGGGGGGCAGTAGGGAGTACCTGTTCCTCCTCCCAGTCCAGGTTGGATGTTGTGGACATTTCCCCAGACCAGCAGGAAGTGTGTGATCAGCTCTCACAAACAGGGCAACCACGTTGTCCATCAGAGGAAGGATGTGTCTGCTCTTCAAGTCTTCAACCCACATTGTGTTCCGCATAAGCCCAAATTTACATCAACCAGACTGTCCCCGTCTCCCCCAGACAAGATCACAATGGCGGTATAGATTCTAGCTCTCTCTCCCCACTGCCACCTCATTTTCCTGTTCAACCATGTATCCTGCTTTCTCTCCGACACCCAAACCATTACCAGTCATCTCTGCTTCACCGCCCAAACTGTGAGTACTCAACGTAGCTTCTGCCTTCACCTGCTTACAGACTTCCTCTCAAGATTCTGAATCTCCACAATGTTCTCCCTAATAATTCCCACTGCATCCACAAAAAAACAAGGATTTCCTAAAAGCTTGATCGACTCCCAGATTCCTGTTCACTATCTTCCTGCAAATCTCCACTCCTCACACTGAAATCGTGAATAATTGTGAAGCGCTTTGATGCCCTTTCTAAAAGCTTCGTTCACCCTTCCTCCAGCTGTGCATTGCTGTCAGCACGCTGTACTCCTCTAGCCTATCCTGTAGAGGAATAGTCCTATTATTTTCCCACACCTTCTGCTTCTCCATCAGGAAATGTTATCCAGGGAAACGTTCCACCAGAATCTGGAACTTATAGAAGCATAGGGAAAGGAGTCAACCTCTTCAACATAGAGCCAATTTTGTTTTGTGATTATATTATAACGCATATGATCTAGTTGCTTTTGCTCGCAATATCCCATGAACCTTCATCATTGTTAAAAAAAACAACAGTCTGTTTCATATTGCAAATGAACAGTTGACCTGGCATATATTGCCGTCTGCACAAGTGAGCTTCTATCTTCAACCAAACTTTCCATGGATAATGTATTTCTACCTTTACACTAAAATCACATCCGTCCCTCTCTCTGAAGCTGTGTTGCTTCTCAATGTCTTTGTCTCAACACCACTTCTCCCTCCTTGCTGCCAAGTTTATTGCAAATGATTGTGTGTTAATACTCTGCACTATGCGTTGCCAAGTGGTGGCGTTTCTCCCACAATCCTCATCAGAGTGGGAACTGTCATATTCAGGAGTACAGCTAGTGGGAGAGACGAACAATCAGAGACAGCGAGATCCTGGAGGCAGTGCTTTCACCCCGACTCTGCAGGGTGTTTTCTTAGACTAGAGGAGGGAGTCTGGAACACAAAAGCACCATTCTCGCGTATGTTTATGGGCGGCACGATGGCACAGTGGTTAGCCAGCCAATGATCTGTTTCAATTCCGGCCTTGGGTCACTGTCTGTGCGGAGTCTGCATGTTCTCCCCGTGTGTGCGTGAGTTTACCCAGGGTGCTCCGCCCCCCCCCCCCCCCACTCGAAAGATGTGCAGGATAGGTTGACTGGCCAAGCTAAATTGCCCTTAGTTACCAAAAACGTTAGCAGGGGTTATGAGTTACGGGTAGAGCATGGAAGGGTGGCCTTAAGCTTAACTAGGCTGCTCTTTCCAACGGTCGGTGTCGACTTGATGGCCGAATATTCTCCCTGTGTACTGTAGGAATTCTGGATTGGATTGGATTTGTTTATTGTCACGTGTACCGAGCTACAGTGGAAAGTATTTTTTTCTGTCAGCAGCTCGAAACAACATTAAGTACATGAAAAGAAATGGAAATAAAAGTAAATACATAATAGGGCAACAAAAGATATACAGTGTAACGACATAAGCACTGGCATCGAGTGAAGCATACAGGATGTAGTGTTAATCAGGTCAGTCAATAAGCGGGTTGTTTAGGAGTCCCGGTAACAGTGGAGAAGCTGCTGTTTTTGAGTCTGTCCGCGCGTGTTCTCAGACTTCTGTATCTCCTGCCCGATGGAAGAAGTTGGAAGAGTGAGTAAGCCGGGTGGGAGGGGTCTTTGATTATGCAGCCCGCATTCCCCAGGCTGCGGGAGGAGGAGATGGAGTCAATGGATGGGAGGCAGGCGTGTGTGATGGACTGGGCTGTGTTCACGACTCTCTGAAGTTTATTGCGGTCCTGGGCCGAGAAGTTGCCATACCAGGCTGTGAATCGGATAGATAGGATGCTATCTGTAGGATTCCATGATTAACTCACCTAGATTTGTAAGTATGAGATACAATTACGTTCAGATTAAATTAATTTATCCTTCATTCACTGATTTTCTATTCAGTCAGGAGGCCACCTCCTGCCCACGGAAACTCCAACTGAGGAAGTGAAACGTCCCGCCAGGTCACATCACAAAGAGAGTCATCACGGAATCACACAGCAGACAGAACTACTTCCTCCTATCAGGTGGATGCAGGGTCACATAACCAGGCTCTGCTCCTGGGTCAGCCTCACTGGTTTGGAGAACAGTTTGCAGGAACAACCCCGCAGGATAATGGTCATGTTTTAATGAAGCAAATAAACCATCACCTACTGATGTAAGAACATGTCCCAATAGTGTGCTGGTGAGTTTTGGCAACAGATGAGCAAGTTAGACGACTATGATTATGGTGACAAATATCCCACCACGTTGGCATCAGTCGTGCATCACTGTGGTTTGCACAGTGTATCTGTTGCCCTATTATGTATTTTCTTTTATTTCCTTTTCTCTTCATGTCCTTCATGATCTGTTGAGCTGCTCGCAGAACAATACTTTTCACTGTACACGTGATAATAAACAAATCCAATCCAATCCAATGCTGCAAATGTCCTGCCAGTAAGTACATGTTGTTTGCGGCAAATCCCTATTTATAATTAACAGAAAATAACCAACAATTGAAGACGTCACAGGGGGAGCAGTTTGAAGTCTGATGTCAAATGAACGCTATATTGCACCAGTACATAGGGGGAAATGTTAAATAAAGCGCAGGGCACAGGGCCCATCCCGACAGGGAGCGAATGGATCTGTACATATTTCTCAGGATCAGTTCCTGAGATATTCGGGGTACCTGTGCTGATCTCTGAATGAGGGAAAGGTAGCTGATTTCAGGCCACTGAATGTATTTCACACATACTCACTGACTGAAGGAGTCAGTCAGACCAAGACAGGAACTGTCTCTTCAAAGAGTAATCGCCATCAATGATCAGTTTTCCGTAGAAGTGGCAAGAATTCTTTCCCCGTTTTCTGAAATCTCTGTTTTGTTCTTTAGTTCTTTCTTTGAATCTTTGTTCTGAAGCCAGGTCACTGACAGTGGAACAGTGAGGAACAGGAGAGTGATGGGTTCACCTCCTTCCAACGATGGACTGACAAATGTTGTTTCAGTGAAGAATCCAACATAAAACCAAGCAGATCATTCGGATAAAGTCCAGTGGTGGGGGGTTGGGGGGGGGGGGGGGTGGGGGGAGTTAACTTCCCAGGAGATTGTGCAAGAATGATGAAGAAAATAACATTTGCATTTAGAATATAATCTCATCCATTCCACTGTAAAATTAAATTTTTCTGTGTTGCACAGGGCACGAAAACTGAAAGTTCATAAGTTTATTATTGATAGCAGCAGAATTAGGCGATTTCCCCCATCTCGTCTGCTCCACCATTCGATCATAGCTGGTACGTTCCTCACCCCCTTATCTCGCCTTCTCCCCATAACCCCTGGTCTCCTTTTCAATCACGAAATCACCTCATTAATCAAGAGCAGCAGATTTGTGATCAAGGTGCTATTACCTGAAGGGCTACAGGTTCTGAGATGGAAGATGAAATCAGACAGAATAGGCCTTCATTTCAACAGGAGAACTAAGAGCAGGAGTCGGCAATTTAGCCTCTCGAGCCTGCTCCACAGTTCAATACGTCCATGGATGATCGCATTCTGGCGTCACCCCCCAGTCCTGACAATTTATCCATAACCCTTCAACCCATTAACAATCAATAATCTGTCTAACTACTCATTAAATTTACTCACAGTCCCAACATCCACCGCACTCTGGAGCAGCGAATTCCAGATTCACGGCCCTTTGGTAGAAGTAATTTCTCCTCATCTCAGTTTTAAATGTGCTGCCCCGGAACCTGATCAATTCTACCTCCCCTCATTCTTCTAAACCAGAGAGTGTCGACCGAAACTGGACAATTTCTCTTCAAACAACAAACCCGTCATCTGTGGAATCAGTCTGGTGACCAGTCTCTGAACGGCCTTCAATGCCGTGACATCTTTCTTAAAGTAAGGGGACCAAACCTGCGCCACACTCCAGGTGTGGTCTTACCAGTACTACAAAGCAGAATGTGCATGGGGGGCCTGGCCCTCCCCAACTTCCGATATTACCTCGGGGCAGCTTTGGCAGAAGGAATAAGGGGTGGGTGATGGAACCAAACACAGAATGGGGGAGAATGGGGGAGACCTCCCATTGAGGAATGGCCCTTCGGACCCTCACCACAGCAGCGGTCCAATCCTGTCAATAAAATACACAACACGCCCAGTGGTGGTGGCATCACTGAGAGCCTGGAACCAGATGAAGCAGCGCCTGGGTCTGACCGAGGCATCTACATGGAGCCCATCAGCAGGAAGCACAGTTTCCACCGACCATGCCCGAAGGCGGCTTTAATATCGGGATACCGGACGGGGGGAACTGACGGTTCAAGACATTTACATGGGAGACAGATTATCGACATTTGAGGAACTGACGGACAGACTGGAACTACTGAACGGCAATGCACTCCAAAATCTGCAGGTCAAACACTTTCTCAGCCAAGAGACAACAACATGTCCACAAAACCCTGGGAAGCACAATGCTAAATGCGTTCCTGGAGGCGGATTGTCGAGGGAAGGGGAACTGCGGGAACCTGAACGGACGACGTTTAGAAATGACACGCTCCCCACTGTATAAAACAAGGGGACAATGGGAGTAAGAGCTTAGGACGGAAACAGGGTGGGGACTCAGGAACCAAGTAAATAACAGGGCCAACTGCACCTCCTCCTGCGCAAGGCTGATCCTCATGCAGATACAAGTGGTGAACAGAGCACAGCTGACAAGAACCCGAATGAGCAGGTTCTTCCCAGAGGTGAAGTATAAATGTGAATGGTGACAGAGAGGCTGAATCACACAACCTCACAAGTACTGGGCCTGCGATCAGAGAGCCCAACACAAGGCTAGAAGAAAGAGAACCTGCAAAGATAGGCCAACAACAGGATAGTAAGAAGTCTTACAACACCAGGTAAAAATGCAACAGGTTTGTTTCAAACACGAACTTTCGGAGCGCAGCTCCTTCCTCAGGTGAATGGAGAGGTATGATTCAGAAACATTTATATAGACAAAGTCAGAGATGCTGGACAATGCTTGGAATGCGAGCTTTTGCAGGTAATCAAATCATTACAGATCCAGAGAGACGGATAATCACAGGTTAAAGAGGTGTGAATTCTCTCAGACCAGAACAGTTGGTGGAATTTTGCAAGTCCAGGCCAGATGGTGGGGGGTGGATGTAACGCAACATGAATCCAAGATTCCGGTTGAGGCCGCACTCATGCGTGCGGAACTAGCTATATGTTTTTGCTCGGCGATTCTGCGTTGTCGCTTGTCCTGAGGGCTGCCTTGCAGAACGCTTACCCGGACATCAGAGGCTGAATACCCTTGACTGCTGAAGTGTTCCCGACTGGAAGGGAACATTCCTGCCTGGTGATTGTCGCGCGATGCCAGTTCATTCGTTGTCGCAGTGTCTGCATGGTCTCGCCAATGTACCACACTTCAGGACATCCTTTCCTGCAGCGTAAGAGGTAGACACATTGGTCGAGTCGCACGAGTGTGTACCGCGTACCTGGTGGGTGGTGTTTCCATGTGTAATGCTTAGGGCAGCAGGGTAGCATGGTGGTTAGCATAAGTGCTTCACAGCTCCAGGGTCCCAGGTTCGATTCCCGGCTGGGTCACTGTCTGTGTGGAGTCTGAACATCCTCCCTGTGTGTGCGTGGGTATCCTCCGGGTGCTCCGGATTCCTCCCACAGTCCAAAGATATGCGGGTTAGGTGGATTGGCCATGCTAAATTGCCTGTAGTGTCCTAATAGTAAGGTTAAGGGGGGGAGTTGTTGGGTTACTGGTATTGGGTGGATGCGTGGGTTTGGGTAGGGTGATCATTGCTCGGCACAACATCGAGGGCCGAAGGGCCTGTTCTGTACTGTTCTATATTCTATAATGGTGGTATCCAAGTCAATGATCTGGCATGTCTTGCAGAGATTGCCCTGGCAGGGTTGTGTGGTGTCGTGGTCGCTGTTCTGAAGTCTTCGTAATTTGCTGCAAGCAATAGTTTGTTTGAGGTTGCGCGGCCTGTTTGAAGGCCGCGCAACCTCAAGTGGGGGTGTGGGGATGACCTTGGCAAGATGTTCATCTTCATTGATGATGTGTTGAAGGCTGCGAAGAAGATGTCGTAGTTTCTCCGCCCCAGGAAAGTACTGGACGACGAAGGGTACTCTGTCAGTGGTGTCCCGTGTTTGTCTTCTGAGGAGGTCGGTGCGGTTTTTTGCTGTGGCGCGTTGGAACTGTCGATCGATGAGTCGAGCGCCATATCCCGTTCGTATGAGAGCATCTTTCAGCATCTGTACGTGTCTGTTACGCTCCTCCTCGTCTGAGCAGATCCTGTGTATGCGGAGGGCTTGTCCACAGGGGATGGCTTCTTTAATGTGTTTAGGGTGGAAGCTGGAGAAGTGGAGCATCGTGAGGTTATCTGTGGGTTTGCGGTAAAGCGAAGTACTGAGGTGACCGTCCTTGATGGAGATGAGTGGTCCAAGAATGCAACAGAATTTGGAGAATAGTCCATGGTGAGTCTGATGATGGGATGGAATTTATTGATCTCATCGTGTAGTCGTTTCAGTGATTCTTCACTGTGGGTCCAAACGAAAAAAAAGTCATCAATGTATCTGGTGTATAACATCGGTTGAAGGTCCTGTGCAGTGAGGAAGTCTTGTTCAAACTTGTGCATGAAGATGTTGGCATATTGAGGTGTGAATTCGGTCCCCATGGCTGTTCCATGCATCTGGATGAAGAATTTGTTGTCGAAGGTGAAGACGTTGTGATCTAGAATGAAGCGGATGAGTTGCAGAATTGCGTCTGGAGATTTGCAGTTGTCGGTGTTGAGGACTGGGGCTGTTGCAGCAATGCCGTTGTCATGGGGGATGCTGGTGTAGAGTGCCGAGACATCCATTGTGACGAGGAATGTTCCTGGTTCAACTGGTCCATGGGTGCTGAGTTTCTGTAGAAAGTCCGTCGTGTTGCGACAGAAGCTGGGTGTACCTTGTACGATGGGTTTCAAGGTGCCCTCGAAGTGGCCAGAGAGGTTCTCACACAGGGTCCCATTGCCTGAAACGATAGGACGGCCTGGTGTGTTGGCCTTGTGTATTTTCGGGAGGCAGTAGAGATCTCCAATGCGGGGATTACGTGGGATGAGAGTACGTAGGGTGCTCTGAAGGTCTGGATCTAAGATCCTGTTCAGTCTGTTTAGTTGGCGGATGTGTTCCTTGGTTGAATCTGCGGGTAACTGCGGGTAACTGAAAAATGAAAATGAATGAAAATCGCTTATTGTCACGAGTAGGCTTCAATGAAGTTACTGTGAAAAGCCCCTAGTCGCCACATTCCGGCGCCTGTACGGGGAGGCTGATACGGGAATCGAACCGTGCTGCTGGCCTGCTTGGTCTGCTTTAAAAGCCACCGATTTAGCACAGTGAGCAATATCAGCCCCGAACTGTCTGTAGTGTTCCTGGTTGTTGAGTTGTCGTTATACTACTTTGCAGTAGTGCGCACTATTCAGTATGACAGTGGCCCTCAATTATGAATGGTTTCTGTCTGTATACAAATATGAGTGTGCCTTGCGCCTGCCCACTTGTGGAAAGATCAATTTGCTGCCCAGATTGGTGTGTGACTTTTCCCTGTCCAGATTTGTATGGGTAGTTCCCTGTCCAGATTTGAATGTGTCTTTCAACTGTCCACAAAGTGAATGAGTTACTTCCTTCTCCAGATTAGAGTGTGCCTTGCCATTGTCCAGATATGAATGGGTCAGTTCCCTATTACAGATTTTATTGTGCCTTTCCCCTGTCCACATATGTCTTTTCTCTGTCCAGTAGTGAATGTGTCAGTTCCCTCTCCAGATTTGAGTTTGTCTATCCTCTGTCAGTAAGTGATGGGGTGTGCCTTTCTATTGTCCCATTGTGAATGTGTCAGTTCCTCATCCAGATTTGAGTGTGTCTTACTCCAGTCCATTTGAGGATGGATCAGTCCCCTAAACAGCTTCGACTGTCACTTACCTTTGACCAGAGAATGGTCAATGCACTCTACAGATTTGATTGTTATCCCCTGTCCAGTTATGAATGTATCAGTTCCCTGGCCAGTCTTGAGTATGCCTTTTCCCTGTCCGGTTGTGAAAGGATCAGTTCCCTTTCCAGATTTGAGTGTGTCTTTTCACTGTCCCGTTGTGAGGGAGTATTTGCCTTCTCCAGTAGTGAACGGGTCACTTCCCTCTCCAGATTGAGTGTGTCTTTCCCCGGTACAGCTGTTAATGGGTCAGTTCCCTGTCCAGATTAGAGTGTGCCTTTCCCATGTCAAGTTCTGAATGGGCCAGTTCCCTGTCCAGATTCAAGTGCGTCTTTATTAGAATTAGAACAGTACAGCACAGAACAGGCCCTTCGGCCCTCGTTGTTGTGCCGAGCAATGATCACCCTACTCAAACCCACGTATCCACCCTATACCCGTATACCCGTAACCCAACAACCCCCATTAACCTTATTTTTTAGGACACTATGGGCAATTTAGCCTGGCCAATCCACCTAACCCGCACATCTTTGGACTGTGGGAGGAAACCGGAGCACCCGGAGGAAACCCCCGCACACACGGGGAGGACGTGAAGACTCCACACAGGCAGTGACCCAGCCGGGAATCGAACCTGGGACCCTGGAGCTGTGAAGCATTTATGCTAACCACCATGCTACCTTGCTGTCCCCAATTATCATGTCCAGTTGTGAATGGGTCAGTTCCCTATCCAGATTTGAGTGTGTCTTTATCATGTCCAGTTCTGAATGGGTCAGTTCCTTGTCCAGATTCAAGTGTGTCTTTATCATGTCAAGTTGTGAATGTGTCAGTTCCCTGACCAGTTTTGAGTGTGTCTTTTCCCTGTCCAGTAGTGAATGGGTCAGTTCCCCCTCCAGATTTGAGTGTGCCTTTCCCCGGTACAGCTTTGAATGGGTCAGATCCGTATCCAGATTTGAGTGTGCCTTTCCCATATCAAGCTCTGAATGGGTCAGTTCCATGTCCAGATTTAGTTCCCTTTCCAGGCTTGAGTGTGTCTTTTCCCTGTCCAGTAGTGAATGGGTCAGTTCCTTCTCCAGATCTGAGTTTGTCTATCATCTGGTCAGTAAGTGAATGAGTTACTTCCCTCTCCAGTTTGGAATGTGCCTTTCCACTGTCCAATTGTGAATGTGTCAGTACCCTAACAAATTTGGCTGTGGTTTTCATTCGTCCAGAAAGGTAATGGGTGAGTTCCCTCATCCAGATTTGAGTATGTCTTTCTCCTGTCCATTTGAGGATGGATCAGTACCCTAAACAGCTCGACTGTCATTTACTTTTGGCCAGAGAATGGTCAATTCACTCTCCAGATTTCAGTGTTATCCCCTGTCCAGTTATGAATGGGTCAGTTCCCTGTCCATATTTGAGTGTGTTTTTCCCTGTCCAGTTGTGAAAGGGTCAGTCCCCTATCCAGATTTGAGTGTGTTTTTCCCCATCCAGTTGTGAATGGATCAGTTCCCTGCCCAGAATTGAGTGTGTCTTTCCCCTGTTCAGTTATGAAAGTGTCAGTTCCCTATCCAGATTTGAGAGTCGTTTCACTGCCCAGTCGTGAATGGGTCAGTTCCCTGTCCAGATTTGAGTATGTCTATCCCCTGTCCAGTAAGTGAATGAGTTACTTCCTCCTCTAGATTGGAGTGTGCCTTTCCATTGTCCAGTTGTGAATGTGTCAATTCCCATCCAGATTTATCCTGTCTGTTGAGGCTGTTTCAGTACCCTAAAGTGCTTCGACTATGGTTTTCTCTTGACCAGAAAGTGAATAGATAATTCACACTCCAGATTTGAGTATTTTCCCCTGTCCTGTTGTGAATGCGTCCGATCCCTGTCGAGATTTCAGTGTGTCTTCTCCCACCAGTTGTGAGAGTGTATTTCCCCTCTCCAGTAGTGAATGGGTCAGTTCCCTCTCCTGATTTGAGTGTGCCTTTCCTCTGTCCAGATATGAATGGCCAGTTTCCTGTCCAGTTCGAGAGAGTATTTCCTCTATTCAGTAGTGAATGGGTCTGTTCCCTCTCCAGGGTTGGGTGTGGCTTTTCCCTGTCGTTGTGAATGTGTCAGTTCCCTCTCCAGGTTTGAGTCTGTCTAACCTCTGTCCAGGAAGTGATTAAGTTATTTCCTTCTCCTGATTGGGGTGTGTCATTCTGCTGTCCAGTTGTGAGTGAGTGAGTTCCCTGTCCAGGTTTCAGTGTGACTTTTCCATGTCCTGTTCTGAATGGGTCAGTTCCCTGTTCAGATTTAAGTGAGTCTTTTCCCTGTCCAGTAGTGAATGGGTCAATTCCCTCTCCAGGTTTGAGCGTGCATCTTCCTTGTCCAGTTGTGAATGGATCAGTTCTCTGTCCAGATTTGAGTAAGCCTTTTCCCTGTCCAGTAGTGAATGGGTCAGTTCCCTTTCCAGAGTTGAGTTTGTCTTCCCCCTGTACAGATTTGAATGGGTCAGTTCCCTCTCCAGATTTGAGTGTGTCTTTTCACTGCTCAGTTCTGAATGGATCAATTCCCAGTCCAGGTTTGTGTGTGCCTTTCCCAGCCCAGTAGTGAATGGGTCAATTCCCTCTCCAGGTTTGAGCGTGCATCTTCCGTGTCCATTTGTGAATGGATCAGTTCCCTGTCCAGATTTGAGTATGCCTTTTCCCTGTCCAGTAGTGAATGGGTCAATTTCCTTTCCAGAGTTGAGTTTGTCTTTTCCCTGTACAGATTTGAACATAGAACATAGAACGATACACCGCAGTTCAGGCCCTTCGGCCCTCGATGTTGCACCGACATGGAAAAAAAAACTAAAGGCCATCTAACCTACACTATGCAATTATCATCCATATGCTTATCCAATAAACTTTTAAATGCCCTCAATGTTGGCGAGTTCACTACTGTTGCAGGTAGGGCATTCCACGGCCTCACCACTCTTCGCATAAAAAACCCACCTCTGACCTCTGTCCTATATCTATTACCCCTCAATTTAAGGCTATGTCCCCTCGTGCTAGCCACCTCCATCCGCTGGAGAAGGCTCTCGCTGTCCACCCTATCTAACCCTCTGATCATTTTGTATGCCTCTATTAAGTCACCTCTTAACCTTCTTCTCTCGAAAGAAAACAACCTCAAGTCCATCAGCCTTTCCTCATAAGATTTTCCCTCCATAACAGGCAACAGCCTGGTAAATCTCCTCTGCACCCGTTCCAAAGCTTCCACGTCCTTCCTATAATGAGGCGACCAGAACTGTACGCAATACTCCAAATGCGGCTGTACCAGAGTTTTGTAGAACTGCAACATGACCTCATGGCTCCGGAACTCAATCCCTCTACCAATAAAGGCCAACACACCATAGGCCTTCTTCACAACCCTATCAATCTGGGTGGCAACTTTCAGGGATCTATGTACATGGACACCGAGATCCCTCTGCTCATCCACACTACCAAGAATTTTACCATTAGCCAAATATTCCGCATTCCTGTTATTCTTTCCAAAGTGAATCACCTCACACTTCTCCACATTAAACTCAATTTGCCACCTCTCAGCCCAGCTCTGCAGCTTATCTATGTCCCTCTGTAACCTGCAACATCCTTCCGCACTGTCTACAACTCCACCGACTTTAGTGTCGTCTGCAAATTTACTCACCCACCCTTCTGCGCCCTCCTCTAGGTCATTTATAAAAATGACAAACAGCAACTGCCCCAGAACAGATCCTTGTGGTACGCCACTCGTAACTGAACTCCATTCTGAACATTTCCCATCAACTACCACTCTCTGTCTTCTTTCAACTAGCCAATTTCTGATCCACATCTCTAAATCACCCTCAATCCCCAGCCTCCGTATTTTCTGCAATAGCCGACCATGGGGAACCTTTTCAAACGCTTCACTGAAATCCATATACACCACATCAAATGCTCTACCCTCGTCTACCTGTTCTGTCACCTTCTCAATGAACTCGATAAGGTTTGTGAGGCATGACCTACCCTTCACAAAACCATGCTGACTATCCCTAATCATATTATTCCTATCTAGATGATTATAAATCGTTTCTTTTATAATCCTCTCCAAGACTTTACCCACCACAGACGTTAGGCTCACCGGCCTATAGTTACCGGGGTTATCTCTACTCCCCTTCTTGAACAAAGGGACCACATTTGCTATCCTCCAGTCCTCTGGCACTATTCCTGTAGACAATGGTGACTTAAAAATCAAAGCCAAAAGGCTCAGCAATCTCTTCCCTGGCTTCCCAGAGAATCCTAGGATAAATCCCTCAGGCCCCGGGGACTTATCTATTTTCACCTTGTCCAGAATTGCCAACACTTCTTCCCTACGCACTTCAATGCCATCTATTCTAATAGCCTGGGTCTCAGCATTCTCCTCCACAACATTATCTTTTTCCTGAGTGAATACTGACGAAAAGTATTCATTTAGTATCTCGCTTATCTCCTCAGCCTCCACACACAACTTCCCACCACTGTGTTTGACTGGCCCTACTCTTACCTAGTCATTCTTTTATTCCTGACAAACTATAGAAAGCTTTTGGATTTTCCTTGATCCTACCTGCCAAAGACTTCTCGTGTCCCCTCCTTGCTCGTCTCAGCTCTCTCTTTAGATCCTTCCTCGCTTCCTTGTAACTATCAAGCGCCCCAACTGAAACTTCACGCCTCATCTTCACATAGGCCTCCTTCTTCCTCTTAACAAGAGATTCCACTTCTTTGGTAAACCACGGTTCCCTCGCTCGACCCCTTCCTCCCTGCCTGACTGGTACGTACTTATCAAGAACATGCAATAGCTGTTCCTTGAACAAGCTCCACATATCCAGTGTGTCCAACCCTTGCAGCCTACTTCTCCAGCCTACACATCCTAAGTCATGTCTAATGGCATCATAATTGCCCTTCCCCCAGCTATAACTCTTGCCCTATGGGGTATACTTATCCCTTTCCATCAATAATGTAAAGATCACCGAATTGTGGTCACTGTTTCCAAAGTGCTCACCTACCTCCAGATCTAACACCTGGCCTGGTTCATTACCCAAAACCAAATCTAATGTGGCCTCGCCTCTTGTTGGCCTGTCAACATATTGTTTCAGGAAACCCTCCTGCACACATTGTACAAAGAACGACCCATCTAATGTACTCGAACTATATCTTTTCCAGTCAATATTTGGAAAGTTAAAGTCTCCCATAACAACTACCCTGTTACTTTCGCTCTTTTCCAGAATCATCTTCGCCATCCTTTCCTCTACATCCCTAGAACTATTACGTGGCCTATAGAAAACTCCCAACAGGGTGACCTCTCCTTTTCTGTTTCTAACCTCACCCATACTACCTCAGAAGAAGAGTCCCCATTTAGCATCCTTTCCGCCACTGTAATACTGTCCTTGACAGGCAGCGCCACACTTCCCCCTCATTTGCCCCCTTCTCTGAGCTTACTAAAACACCTAAACCCCGGAACCTGCAACAACCATTCCTGTCCCTGCTCTATCCATGTCTCTGAAATGGCCACAACATCGAAGTCCCAGGTACCAACCCATGCTGCCAGTTCCCCTACCTTATTCCGTATACTCCTGGCATTGAAGTAGACACACTTCAAACCACCTACCTGAACACTGGCACCCTCCTGCGAAGTGAAATCTGTGCTCCTGACCTCTATACTCTCAATCTCCCGTACCCCAAAATTACAATCCAGTTTCCCATGCCCCTGCTGAATTAGTTTAAACCCCCCCAATGAGCACTAACAAATCTCCCCCCCCCAGGGTATTGGTGCACCTCAGGTTCAGATGTAGACCATCCTGTCGATAGAGGTCCCACCTTCCCCAGAAAGAGCCCCAGTTATCCAGCAATCTGAATCCCTCCCGCCTGCACCATCCCTGTATCCATGTGTTTAATTGCTCTCTCTCCCTATTCCTCGTCTCACTATCACGTGGCACGGGAAACAACCCAGAGATAACGACTCTGTTTGTTCTCGCTCTGAGCTTCCATCCTAGCTCCCTAAAGGCCTGCCTGACATCCTTGTCCCCTTTCCTACCTATGTCGTTAGTGCCAATATGGACTACGACTTGGGGCTGCTCCCCCTCCCCCTTAAGGACCCGGAAAACACGATCCGAGACATCACGTACCCTTGCACCTGGGAGGCAACATATCAAACGTGAGTCTCTCTCGCTCCCACTGTCACTTGACAACAGACCCTCCACAAACCACCTTCAAATTAGGCTGACCGCACTGCACGTATGCGAATTTCCCCAGAACAGCTGATCAGTAGCTCTGCTCTGCTGCCCTCTGCTGGATATGGGGAGATGGGATTAGTTTGGGGTTGATACATGGATATGGGGAGATGGGATTAGTTTGGGGTTGATACATGGGTATGGGGAGATGGGATTAGTTTGGGGTTGACACATGGAAATGGGGAGATGGGATTAGTTTGGGATTGATACGTGGATATGGGGAGATGGGATTAGTTTGGGATTGACACATGGATATGGGGAGATGGGATTAGTTTGGGATTGATACATGGATATGGGGCGATGGGATTAGTGTTGGATTGACTCATGGATATGGGGAGAGGGGATTAGTTTGGGATTGACACATGGATATGGGGAGATGGGATTAGTTTGGGATTGACACATGGGCATGGGGAGATGTGATTAGTGTTGGATTGACACATGGATATGGGGAGATGGGATTAGTTTGGGATTGACACATGGATATGGGGCGATGGGATTAGTGTTGGATTGACACAAGGATATGGGGAGATCGGATTAGTTTGGGATTGATACATGGATATGGGGAGAGGGGATTAGTTTGGGGTTGACACATGGATATGGGGAGATGGGAATAGTTTGGGATTGACACATGGATATGGGGAGATGGAATTAGTTTGGGATTGACACATGGATATGGGGAGATGGGTTTAGTTTGGGATTGACACATGGATATGGGGAGATGTGATTAGTGTTGGATTGACACATGGATATGGGGAGATGGGTTTAATTTGGGATTGACACATGGCTATGGGGAGATGGGATTAGTGTTGGAATGACACATGGCTATGGGGAGATGGGATTAGTGTTGGAATGACCCATGGATATGGGGAGATGGGATTAGTTTGGGATTGACAGTGATATGAGGAGATGGGAGTAGTTTGGGGATTGACACATGGATATGGGGAGATGGGATTAGTGTTGGAATGACCCATGGATATGGGGAGATGGGATTAGTGTTGGATTGATACATGGATATGGGGAGATGGGATTAGTGTTGGATTGATACATGGATATGGGTAGATGGGATTAGTGTTGGAATTACCCATGGATATGGGGAGATGGGATTAGTTTGGGATTGACACATGGATATGGGGAGATGGGATTAGTTTGGGATTGACAGGGATATGAGGAGATGGAATTTGTTTGGGGATTGACACAAGGATATGGGTAGATGGGATTAGTTTGGGGATTGACACAGGGATATGGGGAGATGGGATTCGTTTCGGGATTGATACAGGGCTATGGGAATAGAGTGGGGCACTGCAGTTAAAATAGTTTTGGATTGACACAGGGATATGGGGAGAAGGTGGGGCAGTGTGATTAGTTTGGGATTGATAAAGGGCTATGGGGAGTGTGAGGGGCAGTGGGATTAGTTTGGGATTGACACAGGGCTATGGGGAGAGAGTGGGGCAGTGGAATTAGTTTGGGGACTGAAATAGGGCTGCGGGGAGAGAGTGGGGCAGTGGGATAAGTTTGGGATTGATACAGGGCTATGGGGAGAGAGTGGGGCAGTGGGATTAGTTTGGGATTGATACCGAGCTATGGGGAGAGAGCGGGCAGTGTGATTAGTTTGGAGATTGGTACAGAGCTATGGGGAGAGAGTGGGGCAGTGGGATTAGTTTGGGGATTGATATAGGGCTATGGGGAGAGAGTAGTGCAGTGGGATTAGTTTGGGGATTGATACAGGGCAATGGGGAGAGAGTGGGGCAGTGGGATTAGTTTGGGGATTGATACAGAGCTATGGGGAGAGAGCCGGGCAGTGAGATGAGTTTGGAGATTGATACAGGGCTATGGGGAGAGAGTGGGGCAGTGGGATTAGTTTGGGGATTGATACAGGGCTGATACACTGCAAGGAAGTCACTGTAAATAAGGATATACTATCCATGGACCACTGTAAATAATGATATACTGCCCAGGGACAACTGTAAATAAGGATATCCTGCCTAGGGACCACTGTTAATAATGATATAATGCCCAGGGACCACTGTAAATAATGATATACTGCCCAGGGTCCACTGTAAATAATGATACACTACCCAGCGATCACTGTAAATAATGATATACTACCCAGGGACCAGAGTGATTAATGATATACTGCCCAGGGTCCACTGTAAATAGTGATATACTGCCAAGGGATCACTGTAAATAATGATATACAACTATGGGACCACTGTAAATAATGATATACTGCCCAGAGACCACTGTAAATAATGATATGCTGCCCAGTGATCACTGTAAATAATGATATTCTGCCCAAGGACCGCTGTAAAAAATGACATACTGCCCAGGGTCCACTGAAAATAATGTATACTACCCAGGGGCCACTGTAAATAATGATATACTGCCCAGGGATCACAGCAAATAATGATATACTGCCCAGGGACCACTGTAAATAATGACATACTTCCCAGGGTCCACTGTAAATAATGATATACTGCCCAGGGACCACTGTAGATAATGATATACTGCCAAGGGACCACTGTAAATAATGCTATACTCCCCAGGGTCCACTGTAAATAATGATATACTGCCCAGGGACCACTGTAAATAATGATATACTGCCCAGGGACCACTGTAAATAATGATATACCGCACAGGGACCACTGTAAATAACGATATTCTACCCCTCGAGCCTGCTCCGCCATTCAATGAGATCATGGCTGATCTTTTGTGGACTCAGCTTCACTTTCCGGCCCGAACACCATAACCCCTTAATCCCTTTATTCTTCAAAAAACTATCTATCGTTACCTTAAAAACATGTAATGAAGGAACCTCAACTGCTTCACTGGGCAAGGAATTCCATAGATTCACAACCCTTTGGGAGAAGAAGTTCCTTCTAAACTCAGTCCAAAATCTACTTCCCCTTATTTTGAGGCTATGTCCACTAGTTCTGCATTCACCCGCCAATGGAAACAACCTGCCCGCATCTATCCTATCTATTCCCTTCATAATTTTTAATGTTTCTATAAGATCCCCCCTCATCCTTCTAAATTCCAACGAGTACAGTCCCAGCCTACTCAACCTCTCCTCATAATCCAACCCCTGCAGCTCTGGGATTAACGTAGTGAATCTCCTCTGCACACCCTCCAGCGCCAGTACGTCCCTTCTCAAGTAAGGAGACCAAAACTGAACACAATACTCCAGGTATGGCCTCACTAACACATTATACAATTGCAACATAACCTCTCTAGTCTTAAACTCCATCCCTCCAGCAATGAAGGACAAATGGCATTTGCCTTCTAAATCACCTGTTGCACTTGTAAACCAACCTTCTGTGACTCATGCACTAGCACACCCAAGTCTCTCTGCAAAGCGGCATGCTTTAATATTTACTGCCCAGGGATCTCTGTAAATAACGTTATCTTGCCTAGGGACCACTATCAATAATGATATTCTACACAGGGATAACGGTAAATATTGATATACTGCACAGAGATCTCTGAAAATAATGATATACTGCCCTGGGATCTCTGTAAATAATGATATACTGCCCAGGGATCTCTGCAAATAATGATATACTATCCAGGTACCACTGTAAATAATGATATACTGCCCAAAGACCACTGCAAATAAAGATATACTGTCCAGGTGCCACTGTAAATAATGATATACTGTCCAGGCATCACTGTGAATGAAGATATTCTAACCTGGGACCACTGGAAATATTTATGTTTACACAGAGACCACTGTCAATAATGATATTCTAAACAGGGACCAATGTAAATAATGATAAACTGCCCAGGGACCACTGTAAATAATGATATGCTGCCCAGTGATCACTGTAAATAATGATATTCTGCCCAAGGACCACTGTAAATAATGACATACTGCCCAGGGTCCACTGTAAATAATGTATACTACCCAGGGGCCACTGCAAATAATGATATACTGCCCAGGGATCACAGCAAATAATGATATACTGCCCAGGGACCACTGTAAATAATGACATACTTCCCAGGGTCCACTGTAAATAATGATATACTGCCCAGGGACCACTGGAAAAAATCATATACTGCCCAGGGATCTCTGCAAATAATGATATACTATCCAGGTACCACTGTAAATAATGATATACTGCCCAAAGACCACTGCAAATAAAGATATACTGTCCAGGTCCCACTGTAAATAATGATATACTGTCCAGGGTTCGCTGTGAATGAAGATATTCTAACCTGCGACCACTGGAAATATTTATGTTTACACAGAGACCACTGTAAATAATGATATTCTAAACAGGGACCAATGTAAATAATGATAAACTGCCCAGGGACCACTGTAAATAATGATATACTACCCAGGGATTACTGTAAATAATGATATTCTACCCAGGGATCACTGTAAATAATGGTATTCTGCCCAGAGACCAGTGTAAATAATGATATTCTTCCCAGGGATCACTGTAAATAATTATATTCTTCACAGCGACCACTGTAAATAATGATATACTGCCCAGGGACTACTGTAAATAATGATATACTGTCCAGAGACCACTGTAAATAATGATATACTACCCAGGGACCACTGTTAATAATGATATAATGCCCAGGGACCACTGTAAATAATGATATACTACCCAGGGATCAGTGTAAATAATAATATACTACCCAAGGACCACTGTAAATAATGAGATACTACCCAGGCACCACTGTAAATACAGAGAGAGAGATACAGAGAGAGATACAGAAGGAGCTACACAGAGAGGTACATAGAGATACAGAGAGAGAGCTACAGAGACACAGAGAGAGATACAGAGAGAGATACTGAGAGATACAGAGAGAGACGCAGAGAGGTACAGAAAGTGATACAGATCGATACAGAGAGATATAGAGAGAGACACAGAGAGATATAGAGAGATACAGAGATAGAGTCAGATGCTTAGATTGATACAGATAGAGATACAGAGGGAGAGATACAGAGATACAGAGAGAGATACACAGAGAGAGATGAAGAGAGAAATACAGAGAAAGATACAGAGAAAGGTACATCGAGAGATACAGAGAGAGATACAGAGAGAGATACAGAGAGATACACATAGAGATATAGAGAGATACAGAGATACAGAGTCAGAGAGATGCTTAGATTGATACAGAGTGAGATACAGAGGGAGAGATACAGAGGGAGAGATACATAGATACAGAGGGACAGATACAGAGAGAGAGACAGAGAGATACAGAGAGATACAGAGAGAGAGATACAGAGAAACAGAGAGAGATACTGAGAGGGATACAGAGAGATATACAGAGAGAGAGATACAGAGAGAGATACAGAGTGATATACAGAGAGAGATACAGAGACACAGAGAGAGATACAGATAGAGATACAGAAAGAGAGATACAGAGAGAGATACAGAGAGAGATACAGAGAGAGATACAGAGAGAGGTACAGAGAGAGAGATACAGAGAGAGATACAGAGAGATACAGAGAGATAGAGAGAGAGATACAGAGAGAGATACAGAGAGAGACACAGGGAGAGAGACACCGAGAGATACAGAGAGAGGTACAGAGAGAGAGATACAGAGACAGATACAGACAGGGAGATACAGTGAGAAACAGAGAGAGACGCAGAGAGGTACAGAGAGTGATATAGAGAGGTACAGAGATACAGAGAGAGATACAGATATATAAGAGATACAGAGATACAGAGTCAGAGAGATGCTTAGATTGATACAGACTGAGATTCAGAGGGAGAGATACAGAGATACAGAGAGAGATACAGAGAGAGATACAGAGAGAGATACAGATAGAGATACAGAGAGAGACACATAGAGATATAGAGAGATACAGAGATGCAGAGTCAGAGAGATGCTTAGATTGATACAGAGTGAGATACAGAGGGTGAGATACAGAGGGAGAGATACAGAGATACAGAGAGAGATACGGAGAGAGAGATACAGAGAGAGACACCGAGAGATACAGAGAGAGATTTAGAGAGACACAGAGAGATACAGAGAGAGATACAGAGAGAGATACAGAGTTAGATAGAGTGGGAAAGATACAGAGAGAGAGATACAGATAGATACATAGAGAGATACAGAGAGAGATACAGCGTCAGATACAGAGAGACACAGAGACACAGAGAGATATAGAGAGATACAGAGATACAGAGTCAGAGATGCTTAGATTGATACAGAGTGAGTTACAGAGAAAGATACAGAGAGAGATACAGAGAGTGGTACAGAGAGATACAGAGTGAGATACAGAGAGAGATACAGTGAGAGATACAGAGAGAGATACAGAGAGAGATACAGAGCGAGGTACAGAGAGAAATACAGAGAGATACAGTGAGAGATACAGAGAGAGATACAGAGAGATACAGAGAGAGATACAGAGAGAGACACAGAGAGAGACACACAGAGAGATACAGAGAGATACAGAGAGAGAGTCACATAGAGATACAGAGAGAGGTACAGAGAGAGAGATACAGAGAGAGAGATACAGAGAGAGAGAGATAGATACAGAGAGAGATACAGAAGGATATACAGAGTGAGATACAGAGAGATACAGAAGAGAGATACAGAGACACAGAGAGAGATACAGAGAGAGATACAGTGAGAGATACAGAGAGAGATACAGAGAGAGATACAGAGAGAGGTACGGAGAGAAATACAGAGAGATACAGTGAGAGATACAGAGAGAGATACAGAGAGATACAGAATGAGATACAGAGAGAGACACAGAGAGACACACAGAGAGATACAGAGAGAGATACAGAGAGAGAGTCACAGAGAGATACAGAGAGAGGTTGAGCGAGAGAGAGATACAGAGAGAGAGATACAGAGAGAGAGAGATACATACAGAGATAGATAGACAAGGAGATTCAGAGAGAGATACAGAGATACAGAGATAGAGATACAGAGACACAGAGAGTGATACAGAGAGATACAGAGAGATACAGAGAGAGACGCAGAGAGGTACAGAGAGTGATATAGAAAGGTACAGAGATACAGAGAGAGATACAGAGATATATAAGAGATACAGAGATACAGAGTCAGAGAGATGCTTAGATTGATACAGACTGAGATACAGAGGAAGAGATACAGAGATATAGAGATACAGAAAGAGAGATACAGAGAGAGATACAGAGAGATATAGAGAGATACAGAGAGGTACAGAAAGTGATTTTGAGAGATACAGAGATACAGAGAGAGATACAGAGAGATATAGATAGATACAGAGATACAGAGTCAGAGAGATGCTTAGATTGATACAGACTGAGATAGCGGGAAATACAGAGATACAGAGAGATACAGAGAGAGATACAGTGAGAGATACAGAGAGAGATACAGAGAGAGATACAGAGCGAGGTACAGAGAGAAATACAGAGAGATAGAGTGAGAGATACAGAGATACAGAGAGATACAGAGAGAGATACAGAGAGAGACACAGAGAGAGACACACAGAGAGATACAGAGAGAGATACAGAGAGAGAGTCACATAGAGATACAGAGAGAGGTACAGAGAGAGAGATACAGAGAGAGAGATACAGAGAGAGAGAGATAGATACGGAGATAGATACAGAAGGAGATACAGAGAGAGATACAGAGAGATACAGAGAGAGAGATACAGAGACACAGAGAGACATACAGAGAGAGATACAGTGAGAGATACAGAGAGAGATACAGAGAGAGATACAGAGAGAGGTACAGAGAGAAATACAGAGAGATACAGTGAGAGATACAGAGAGAGATACAGAGAGAGACACAGAGAGAGACACACAGAGAGATACAGAGAGAGATACAGAGAGAGAGTCACAGAGAGATACAGAGAGAGGTACAGCGAGAGAGAGATACAGAGAGAGAGATACAGAGAGAGAGAGAGATACATACAGAGATAGATACAGAAGGAGATACAGAGAGAGATACAGAGAGATACAGAGATAGAGATACAGAGAAACAGAGAGAGATACAGAGAGATACAGAGAGATACAGAGAGAGACGCAGAGAGGTACAGAGAGTGATATAGAGAGTTACAGAGAGAGAGATACAGAGACACAGAGAGAGGTACAGAGAGATACAGAGAGAGACGCAGAGAAGTACAGAGAGTGATATAGAGAGGTACAGAGATACAGAGAGAGATACAGAGATATATAAGAGATACAGAGATACAGAGTCAGAGAGATGCTTAGATTGATTCAGACTGAGATACAGAGGGAGAGATACAGAGGGAGAGTCACAGAGAGATACAGAGAGAGGTTGAGCGAGAGAGAGATACAGAGAGAGAGATACAGAGAGAGAGAGATACATACAGAGATAGATAGACAAGGAGATTCAGAGAGAGATACAGAGATACAGAGATAGAGATACAGAGACACAGAGAGTGATACAGAGAGATACAGAGAGATACAGAGAGAGACGCAGAGAGGTACAGAGAGTGATATAGAGAGGTACAGAGATACAGAGAGAGATACAGAGATATATAAGAGATACAGAGATACAGAGTCAGAGAGATGCTTAGATTGATACAGACTGAGATACAGAGGAAGAGATACAGAGATATAGAGATACAGAGAGAGAGATACAGAGAGAGATACAGAGAGATATAGAGAGATACAGAGAGGTACAGAAAGTGATTTTGAGAGATACAGAGATACAGAGAGAGATACAGAGAGATATAGATAGATACAGAGATACAGAGTCAGAGAGATGCTTAGATTGATACAGACTGAGATAGAGGGAAATACAGAGATACAGAGAGATACAGAGAGAGATACAGTGAGAGATACAGAGAGAGATACAGAGAGAGATACAGAGCGAGGTACAGAGAGAAATACAGAGAGATACAGTGAGAGATACAGAGATACAGAGAGATACAGAGAGAGATACAGAGAGAGACACAGAGAGAGACACACAGAGTGATACAGAGAGAGATACAGAGAGAGAGTCACATAGAGATACAGAGAGAGGTACAGAGAAAGAGATACAGAGAGAGAGATACAGAGAGAGAGAGATAGATACGGAGATAGATACAGAAGGAGATACAGAGAGAGATACAGAGAGATACAGAGAGAGATACAGAGACACAGAGAGAGATACAGAGAGAGATACAGTGAGAGATACAGAGAGAGATACAGAGAGAGATACAGAGAGAGGTACAGAGAGAAATACAGAGAGATACAGTGAGATATACAGAGAGAGATACAGAGAGAGACACAGAGAGAGACACACAGAGAGATACAGAGAGAGATACAGAGAGTCACAGAGAGATACAGAGAGGTACAGCGAGAGAGAGATACAGAGATAGAGATACAGAGAAACAGAGAGAGATACAGAGAGATACAGAGAGATACAGAGAGAGACGCAGAGAGGTACAGAGAGTGATATAGAGAGTTACAGAGAGAGAGATACAGAGACACAGAGAGAGATACAGCGAGATACAGAGAGAGACGCAGAGAAGTACAGAGAGTGATATAGAGAGGTATAGTGATACAGAGAGAGATACAGAGATATATAAGAGATACAGAGATACAGAGTCAGAGAGATGCTTAGATTGATTCAGACTGAGATACAGAGGGAGAGATACAGAGGGAGAGATACAGAGAGAGACAGAGAGAGAGACACACAGAGAGATACAGAGAGTTACAGAGAGAGAGATACAGAGACACAGAGAGAGATACAGAGAGATACAGAGAGAGACGCAGAGAGGTACAGAGTGTGATATAGAGAGGTACAGAGATACAGAGAGAGATACAGAGATATATAAGAGATACAGAGATACAGAGTCAGAGAGATGCTTAGATTGATACAGACTGAGATAAAGAGGGAGAGATACAGAGATACAGAGATACAGAGAGAGATACAGAGAGAGATACAGAGAGATACAAAGAGGGATACAGTGAGATATAGAGAGATACAGTGATACAGAGTCAGAGAGATGCTTAGATTGATACAGAACTGAGAAACAGAGGGAGAGATACAGAGGGAGAGATACAGGGAGAGACACAGAGAGAGACACACAGAGAGATACAGAGAGAGGTACAGAGAGAGAGATACAGAGACAGATACAGACAGGGAAATACAGAGTGAGATACAGAGAGAGACGCAGAGGTACAGAAAGTGATTTAGAGAGGTACAGAGACACGGATAGAGATACAGAGAGAGATACAGAGAGGTACAGAGAGAGACGCAGAGAGGTACAGAGAGTGATATAGAGAGGTACAGAGATAAAGAGTCAGAGAGATTCTTAGATTGATACAGACTGAGATACAGAGGGAGAGATACAGAGATACAGAGAGAGCTACAGAGAGAGAGATACAGAGAGAGATACAGATAGAGATACAGAGAGAGACACATAGAGATATAGAGAGATACAGAGATACAGATTCATGGAGATGGTTAGATTGATACAGTGTGAGATACAGAGGGAGTGATACAGAGGGAGAGATTCAGAGATACAGAGAGAGATACGGAGAGAGAGATGCAGAGAGAGACACCGAGAGATACAGAGAGAGATGTAGAGAGACACAGAGAGATACAGAGAGAGATACAGAGTTAGATACAGTGGGAGAGATACAGACAGCGAGATACAGATATATACAGAGAGAGATACAGAGAGAGATACAGCGTCAGATAAAGAGAGAGACACAGAGATACAGAGATGTAGAGAGATAGAGAGATACAGAGTCAGAGAGATGCTTTAAATTGATACAGAGTGAGTTACAGAGAAAGATACATAGAGAGATACAGTGAGAGATACAGAGAGAGATACAGAGAGAGATACAGAGATAGTTACAGAGAGAAATACAGAGAGATACAATGAAAGATACAGAGAGAGATACAGAGAGATACAGAGAGAGATACAGAGAGAGACACAGAGAGAGACACACAGAGAGATACAGAGAGAGATACAGAGAGAGAGACACAGAGAGATACAGAGAGAGGTACAGAGAGAGAGATACAGAGAGAGATACAGAGAGAGAGAGAGAGATAGATAGAGAGATAGATACAGAACGAGATGCAGAGAGAGACAGAGAGAGAGATACAGAGAGAGATACAGAGAGAGATACAGTGAGAGATACAGAGATAGATACAGAGAGAGATACTGAACATAGAACATAGAACATAAAACGATACAGCGCAGTACAGGCCCTTCGGCCCTCAATGTTGCACCGACATGGAAAAAAAAACTAAAGGCCATCTAACCTACACTATGCCCTTATCATCCATATGCTTATCCAATAAACTTTTAAATGCCCTCAATGTTGGCGAGTTCACTACTGTTGCAGGTAGGGCATTCCACGGCCTCACCACTCTTTGCGTAAAAAACCCGCCTCTGACCTCTGTCCTATATCTATTACCCTTCAATTTAAGGCTATGTCCCCTCGTGATAGCCACCTCCATTCGCGGGAGAAGGCTCTCTCTGTCCACCCTATCTAACCCTCTGATCATTTTGCATGCCTCTATTAGGTCACCTCTTAACCTTCTTCTCTCTAACGAAAACAACCTCAAGTCCATCAGACTTTCCTCATAAGATTTTCCCTCCATACCAGGCAACATCCTGGTAAATCTCCTCTGCACCCGTTCCAAAGTTTCTACGTCCTTCCTATAATGGGGCGACCAGAACTGTACGCAATACTCCAAATGCGGCCGTACTAGAGTTTTGTACAACTGCAACATGACCTCATGGCTCCGGAACTCAATCCCTCTACCAATAAAGGCCATCACACTATAGGCCTTCTTCACAACCCTATCAACCTGGGTGGCAACTTTCAGGGATCTATGTACATGGACACCGAGATCCCTCTGCTCATCCACACTACCAAGAATCTTACCATTAGCCAAATATTCCGCATTCCTGTTATTCTTTCCCAAGTGAATCACCTCACACTTCTCTACATTAAACTCCATTTGCCACCTCTCAGCCCAGCTCTGCAGCTTATCTATGTCCCTCTGAAACCTGCAACATCCTTCCGCACTGTCTACAACTCCACCGACTTTAGTGTCGTCTGCAAATTTACTTACCCATCCTTCTGCTCCCTCCTCTAGGTCATTTATAAAAATGACAAACAGCAACGGCCCCAGAACAGATCCTTGTGGTACGCCACTCGTAACTGAACTCCATTCTGAACATTTTCCATCAACCACCACTCTCTGTCTTCTTTCAACTAGCCAATTTCTGATCCACATCTCTAAATCACCCTCAATCCCCAGCCTCCGTATTTTCTGCAATAGCCGACCGTGGGGAACCTTATCAAACGCTTTACTGAAATCCATATACACCACATCAACTGCTTTACCCTCGTCCACCTGTTCAGTCACCTTCTCAAAGAACTCGATAAGGTTTGTGAGGCATGACCTACCCTTCACAAAACCATGCTGACTATCCCTAATCATATTATTCCTATCTAGATGATTATAAATCGTATCTTTTATAATCCTCTCCAAGACTTTACCCACCACAGATGTTAGGCTCACCGGCCTATAGTTACCGGGGTTATCTCTACTCCCCTTCTTGAACAAAGGGACCACATTTGCTATCCTCCAGTCCTCTGGCACTATTCCTGTAGCCAATGATGACCTAAAAATCAAAGCCAAAGGCTCAGCAATCTCTTCCCTGGCTTCCCAGAGAATCCTAGGATAAATCCCATCAGGCCCCGGGGACTTATCTATTTTCACCTTGTCCAGAATTGCCAACACTTCTTC
The DNA here is from genome assembly GCF_902713615.1 of Scyliorhinus canicula. NCBI lineage: Eukaryota > Metazoa > Chordata > Chondrichthyes > Carcharhiniformes > Scyliorhinidae > Scyliorhinus > Scyliorhinus canicula. Next base: position 88,308 of record NW_024055656.1, read on the forward strand.
CCTACGCACTTCAATGCCATCTATTCTAATAGCCTGGGTCTCAGCATTCTCCTCCACAATATTATCTTTTTCCTGAGTGAATACTGACAAAAAGTATTCATTTAGTATCTCGCTTATCTCCTCAGCCTCCACACACAACTTCCCACCACTGTCCTTGACTGGCCCTACTCTTACCCTAGTCATTCTCACAGAGAGAGGTACAGAGAGAAATACAGAGAGATACAGTGAGAGAGATACAGAGACACAGAGAGAGATACCGAGAGAGATACAGAGAGATATGCAGAGAGAGAGATACAGAGAGAGATACAGAGTGATATACAGAGAGAGATACAGAGACACAGAGAAAGTTACAGATGGAGATACAGAGAGAGAGATACAGAGAGATACAGAGAGAGATACAGAGAGAGGTACAGAGAGAGAGATACAGTGAGAGATACAGAGAGACACATAGAGATATAGAGAGATACAGAGATACAGATTCATGGAGATGCTTAGAGTGATACAGAGTGAGATACAGAGGGAGTGATACAGAGGGAGAGATTCAGAGATACAGAGAGAGCTACGGAGAGAGATACAGAGTTAGATACAGTGGGAGAGATACAGAGAGAGAGATACAGATAGATACAGAGAGAGATACAGCGTCAGATACAGAGAGAGACACAGAGATGCAGAGAGATATAGAGAGATACAGAGATACAGAGTCAGTGAGATGCTTAGATTGATACAGAGTGAGTTACAGAAAGATACAGAGAGAGATAAAGAGAGAGGTACAGAGAGATACAGAGAGAGATACAGAGAGAGATACAGTGAGAGATACAGAGAGAGATACAGAGAGAGATACAGAGCGAGGTACAGAGAGAAATGCAGAGAGATACAGTGAGAGATACAGAGAGAGATACAGAGAGATACAGAGAGAGATACAGAGAGAGACACAGAGAGAGACACACATAGAGATACAGAGAGAGATACAGAGAGAGAGTCACAGAGAGATACAGAGAGAGGTACAGAGAGAGAGATACAGAGAGAGAGATACAGAGAGAGAGAGATAGATACAGAGTGAGATACAGAAGGAGATACAGAGAGTGATACAGAGAGATACAGAGAGAGTGATACAGAGACACAGAGAGAGATACAGAGAGTGATACAGAGAGAGATACAGTGAGAGATATAGAGAGAGATACAGAGAGAGATACAGAGAGAGGTACAGAGAGAAATACAGAGAAATACAGTGAGAGAGATACAGCGACACAGAGAGAGATACCGAGAGAGATACAGAGATATACAGAGAGAGAGATACAGAGAGAGATACAGAGTGATATACAGAGAGAGATACAGAGACACAGAGAGAGATACAGATAGAGATACAGAGAGAGAGATACAGAGAGAGATACAGAGAGAGATACAGAGAGAGATACAGAGAGAGAGGTACAGAGAGAGAGATACAGAGAGAGGTACAGAGAGATACAGAGAGATAGAGAGAGAGATACAGAGAGATACAGAGAGAGACACAGAGAGAGACACGGAGAGATACAGAGAGAGGTACAGAGAGAGAGATACAGAGACAGATACAGACAGGGAGATACAGAGTGAGATACAGAGAGACGCAGAGAGGTACAGAGAGTGATATAGAGGTACAGAGATACAGAGAGAGATACAGAGATATATGAGATACAGAGATACAGTCAGAGAGATGCTTAGATTGATACAGACTGAGATACAGAGGGAGAGATACAGAGATACAGAGAGAGATACAGAGAGAGAGATACAGAGAGAGAAACAGATAGAGATACAGAGAGAGACACATAGAGATATAGAGAGATACAGAGCTGCAGAGTCAGAGAGATGCTTAGATTGATACAGAGTGAGATACAGAGAGAGAGAGATACAGAGGGAGAGATACAGAGATACTGAGAGATACGGAGAGAGACACCGAGAGATACAGAGAGAGATGTAGAGAGACACAGAGAGATACAGAGAGAGATACAGAGAGAGATACAGAGTTAGATACAGTGGGAGATATGCAGAGAGAGAGATACAGATAGATACAGAGAGAGATACAGAGAGAGATACAGCGTCAGATACAGAGAGAGACACAGAGATACAGAGAGATATAGAGAGATACAGAGGTACAGAGTCAGAGATGCTTAGATTGATACAGAGTGAGTTACAGAGAAAGATACGGAGAGAGATACAGAGAGAGGTACAGAGAGGTACAGAGAGAGATACAGAGAGAGATACAGTGAGATACAGAGAGAGATACAGAGAGAGATACAGAGCGAAGTACAGAGAGAGATACAGAGAGAGATACAGTGCGAGATACAGAGAGACACACAGAGAGATACAGAGAGAGATACAGAGAGAGAGTCACATAGAGATACAGAGAGAGGTACAGAGAGAGAGATACAGAGAGAGAGATACAGAGAGAGAGAGATAGATACAGAGAGAGATACAGAGAGATACAGAGAGATAGATACAGAGACACAGAGAAAGATACAGAGAGAGATACAGTGAGAGATACAGAGAGATACGGAGAGAGTTACAGAGAGAGGTACAGAGAGAAATACAGAGAGATACAGTGAGAGATACAGAGTGAGATACAGAGAGATACAGAGAGAGATACAGAGAGAGACACAGAAAGAGACACGCAGAGAGATACAGAGAGCAATACAGAGAGAGAGTCACAGAGAGATACAGAGAGAGGTACAGAGAGAGAGATACAGAGAGAGAGATACAGAGAGAGAGAGAGATACATACAGAGATAGATACAGACGGAGATACAGAGAGAGATACAGAGAGATACAGAGATAGAGATACCGAGACACAGAGAGAGATACAGAGAGAGATACAGAGAGATACAGAGAAAGACGCAGAGAGGTACAGAGAGTGATATAGAAAGGTACAGAGATACAGAGAGAGATACAGAGATATATAAGAGATACAGAGATACAGAGTCAGAGAGATGCTTAGATTGATACAGACTGAGATACAGAGGGAGAGATACAGAGATACAGAGATACAGAGGGAGAGATACAGAGAGAGATACAGAGAGATATAGAGAGGGATACAGAGAGATATAGAGAGATACAGAGATACTGAGTCAGAGAGATGCTTAGATTGATACAGACTGTGATACAGAGGGGGAGATACAGAGGGAGAGATACAGAGAGAGACACAGAGAGACACAGTGAGATACAGAGAGTGGTACAGAGAGAGAGAGATACAGAGACACAGAGAGAGATACAGAGAGAGTAACAGAGAGATACAGAGAGAGACGCAGAGAGGTGCAGAGTGTGATATACAGAGGTACAGAGATACCGAGAGAGATACAGAGATATATAAGAGATACAGAGATACAGAGTCAGAGAGATGCTTGGATTGATAGAGACTGAGATACAGAGGGAGAAATACTGAGATACAGATATACAGAGATTGATACAGAGAGAGATACAGAGAGATACAGAGAGGGATACAGAGAGATATAGAGAGATACAGAGATACAGAGGGAGAGATACAGAGAGAGACACAGAGAGAGACACACAGAGAGATACCGAGAGAGGTACAGAGAGAGAGATACAGAGACAGATACAGACATGGAGATACAGAGTGAGATACAGAGGGAGACGCAGAGAGGTACAGAGAGTGATATAGAGAGGTACAGAGATACAGAGAGAGATACAGAGATATATAAGATACAGAGATAGAGATACAGAGACACAGAGAGGGATACAGAGAGAGATACAGAGAGGTGCAGAGGGAGACGCAGAGAGGTACAGAGAGTGATATAGAGAGGTACAGAGATAAAGAGTCCGAGAGATGCTTAGATTGATACAGACTGAGATACAGAGGGAGAGATACAGAGATACAGAGAGATACAGAGAGAGAGATACAGAGAGAGATACAGATAGAGATACAGAGAGAGACACATAGAGATATAGAGATATACAGAGATACAGATTCATGGAGATGCTTAGATTGATACAGAGTGAGATACAGAGAGATACAGAGGGAGAGATACAGATATATACAGAGAGAGATACAGAGAGAGATACAGAGACACAGAGAGAGACACACAGAGAGATACAGAGAGAGATACAGAGAGAGAGTCACAGAGAGATACAGAGAGAGGTACAGAGAGAGAGATACAGAGAGAGAGATACAGAGAGAGAGAGATAGATACAGAGAGAGATACAGAAGGAGATACAGAGAGAGATACAGAGAGATACCGAGAGAGAGATACAGAGACACAGAGAGATACAGATAGAGATGCAGAGAGAGATGCAGTGAGAGATACAGAGAGAGATACAGAGAGAGACACACAGAGAGATACAGTGAGAGATACAGAGAAAGATACAGAGAGAGATACCGAGAGAGGTACAGAGAGAAATACAGAGAGATACAGTGAGAGATACAGAGAGAGACACAGAGAGAGACACAGAGAGAGACACAGAGAGAGACACAGAGAGAGACACACAGAGAGATACAGAGAGAGATACAGAGAGAGAGTCACAGAGAGATACAGAGAGAGAGATACAGAGAGAGAGAGATACATACAGAGATAGAGACAGAAGGGGTTACTGAGAGAGATACAGAGAGATACAGAGATAGAGACACAGAGACACAGAGAGAGATACACAGAGAGATACAGCGAGATACAGAGAGAGACGCAGAGAGGTACATAGTGTGATATAGAGAGGTACAGAGATACAGAGAGAGATACAGAGATATATAAGAGATACAGAGATACAGAGTCAGAGTGATGCTTAGATTGATACAGACTGAGATACAGAGGGAGATACAGAGATACAGAGATACAGAGAGAGAGGTACAGAGATACAGAGAGATATAGAGAGAGACAGAGATACAGAGTCAGAGAGATGCTTAGATTGATACAGACTGAGGTAGAGAGGGAGATACAGAAATAGGGATACTGTGTGAGATACAGAGAGTGATACAGAGAGAGATACAGAGAGATACAGAGAGAGATACAGAGAGATACAGTGAGAGATACATAGAGAGATACAGAGAGAGATACAGAGAGAGATACAGAGAGAGTTACAGAGAGAGATACAGAGAGACACAGAGAGAGACGGAGTGTTATAGAGAGATACAGAGATACAGAGTCAGAGAGATGCTTTGATTGATACAGAGGGAGATACAGAGGGAGAGGTACAGAGGGAGAGATACAGAGATACAGAGAGAGATACAGAGAGTGAGATAAAGAGAGAAACATAGAGAAAGATACAGAGAAAGATACAGAGAGAGATACAGATAGTTAAAGATTGATATACAGAGAGAGACACTGAGAGATACAGAGAGAGATATAGAGAGAGACACCGAGAGATACAGAGAGAGATATAGAGAGACACAGAGAGATACAGAGAGAGATACAGAGAGACACAGAGTTCGATACAGAGGGAGAGATACAGAGAGAGATACAGAGAAAGATACAGAGAGAGATACAGAGATAGATACAGAGAGAGATACATAGAGAGACACAGAGAAATACAGAGAGATACAGAGAGAGATATAGAGAGAGACACCGAGAGATACAGAGAGAGATGTAGAGAGACACAGAGAGATACAGAGAAAGATACAGAGAGAGAAACAGAGTTAGATACAGAGGGAGATATACAGAGAGAGAGATACAGATTGATTCAGAGAGAGATACAGAGAGAGACAGAGAGATACAGAGAGTGATATAGAGAGAGACTCCGAGAGATACAGAGAGAGATGTAGAGAGACACAGAGAGATACAGAGAGAGATACAGAGAGAGATACAGCGTCAGATACAGAGAGAGACACACATAGATACAGTGAGAGATATAGAGAGATACAGAGATACAGAGTCAGAGATATGCTTAGATTGATACAGAGTGAGTTACAGAGAGAGATACAGTGAGAGATACAGTGAGAGATACAGAGAGAGATACAGAGAGAGATACAGTGAGAGATACAGAGAGAGATACAGAGAGAGATACAGTGAGAGGTACAGAGAGAGATACAGAGAGATACAGTGAGAGATACAGAGAGATACAAAGAGAGATACAGAGAGAGACACAGAGAGACACACACAGAGAGGTACTGAGAGAGTGTCACAGAGAGATGCAGAGAGAGGTACAGAGAGAGAGATACAGAGAGAGATATACAGAGAGAGAGAGAGATAGATACAGAGAGAGATACAGAATGAGATACAGAGAGAGATACAGAGAGATACAGAAAGAGAGATACAGAGACACAGAGAGAGATACAGAGTGAGATACAGAGAGACGCAGAGAGGTACAGAAAGTGATTTAGAGAGATACAGAGATACAGAGAGAGATACAGAGAGATATAGATAGATACAGAGATACAGAGTCAGAGAGATGCTTAGATTGATATAGAGATAGAGATAGATACTGAGATAGAGGGAGATACAGAGATACAGAGAGATACAGAGAGAGATACAGAGAGAGATACAGAGGGAGATACAGAGAGAGTTACAGAGAGAGGTACAGAGAGATATACAGAGAGATACAGAGAGAGACACAGAGAGTTATAGAGAGATACAGAGAGATGCAGAGATACAGAGTCAGAGAGATGTTTAGATTGATACAGAGTGAGATACAGAAGGAGAGATACAGAGGGAGAGATACAGAGATACAGAGAGAGATGCAGAGAGTGAGATAAAGAGAGAAATGCAGAGAAAGATACAGAGAGAGATACAGAGGTAGATACAGAGAGAGATACAGAGAGAGACACGGAGAAATACAGAGAGAGATATAGAGAGAGACACCGAGAGATACAGAGATAGATATAGAGAGTCACAGAGAGATACAGAGAGAGATACAGAGAGAGATACAGAGTTAGATACAGAGGGAGAGATACAGAGAGAGAGATACAGATAGATACAGAGAGAGATACAGAGAGAGATACAGAGTCAGATACAGAGAGAGACACACAGAGATACAGAGAGATATATAGAGAGATACAGAGATACAGAGTTAGAGAGATGCTTAGATTGATACAGAGTGAGTTACAGAGAAAGATACAGAGAGAGAAACAGAGAGAAGTACAGAGAGATACAGAGAGAGATAAAGTGAGAGATACAGAGAGAGGTACAGAGATTAATACAGAGAGATACAGTGAGAGATACAGAGAGAGATCAGAAGGAGATACAGGAAGCGATACAGGGAGAGGCACAGGGAGAGAATGATATACAGAGAGATACGGAGAGATATAGAGAGACATTCAGATGGAAAGATACAGAGAGAGAGATACGGACAGATAGATACAGAGATACAGAGAAAAACCGAGATACAGAGAGAGACACAGAGACAGAGTGCAACAGAGACAGACAGTGAGAGATAGAGAGAGAGGGAGATAGAGAGAGGGGTACAGAGAGTTTGGAGCACTGTAAATAATGATATACTGCCCAGAGACCACTATAAATAATGATATACTGCACAGGGACCTCTGTAAATAATGATATACTGCACAGGGACCACTGTAAATAATGAAATACTGCACAGAGACCACTGTAAATAATGATATACTGCCCAGGGACCACTGTAAATAATGATATACTGCCCAGGGACCACTGTAAATAATGTTATACTACCCAGGGACCACTGTAAATAATGATATACTGCCCAGGGCCCACTGTAAATAATGATATACTGCCCAGGGACCACTGTTAATAATGATATACTGCCCAGGCAACTGTAAATAATGATTTACTGCCCAGGGACCTCTGTAAATAATGATATACTGCCCAGGGACCACTGTAAATAATGATATACTGCCCAGTGACCACTGTAAATAGTGATATACTGCCGAGGGACCACTGTAAATAATGATATACTGTGCCGGGAACACTGTAAATAGTGATATACTGCCCAGGGACCACTGTAAATAATGATATACTAGCCAGGGACCACTGTAAATAATGATATATTGCCCAGGGACCACTGTAAATAATAATACACTGCCCAGGGACCACTGTAAATAATGATATACTAGCCAGGGGCCACTGTAAATAATGATATACTACCCAGGGACCACTGTAAATAATGATATACTGCCCAGGGACCACTGTAAATAATGATACCTACTTAAGGCCACTGTAAATAATGAGAGAGATGCAGAGGGAGGTGAATAGAACTCTCTCTCAGAATGTCTCTCCCTGTATCTTTCTCCCTCTCCTTCTTTACCTCCCTCTCTCTTTCTCTATTATGACTCTCTCTCAGGATCTCTCTTCCTGTATCTCTTTCTGTATCCCACCGTCTACACAGATGCAGAGAGAGGTGCAGAGAGATACAGAGAATGAGACAGAGAGAGAGAGAGGGACAGATACAGAGAGACAGGGAGAGAGAGACAGAGAGAGAGGTACAGAGAGAGAGATACAGAGACAGACAGATACTTAGAGATAGAGATAGAGATACAGAGAGAGATGCAGAGAGCGATTCTGAGAGAGATACTGAGAGGGTGAGACAGAGAGAAATACAGAGAGGGATACAGAGAGATACAGAGAGAGATACAGAGAGAGATACAGAGAGAGAGATACAGAGAGTTAGGTACAGAGATACAGAGAGATACAGAGAGAGATCGAGAGAGAGATAGAGAGAGAGATAGAGAGAGAGATAGAGAGAGAGATACAGAGAGAGATACAGAGAGAGATACAGAGAGAGATACAGAGAGATAGAGAGAGAGATATACAGAGAGAGATACAGAGAGAGATTTGCAGAGAGAGATACAGAGAGTGATACAGAGATATACAAAGAGAGATACACAGAGTGATACAGAGAGAAATACAGAGAGAGATACAGAGAGAGATACAGAGAGTGAGATACATAGAGCGATACAGAGAGAGATACAGAGAGTGAGATGCAGAGAGAGATACAGAGAGAGATACAGAGAGAGAGATACAGAGAGAGAGATACAGAGAGAGATACATAGTGATATACAGAGAGAGATACAGAGGGAGGTACAGAGAGATACAGAGATTGAGAGACAGATAGAGAGACAGATACATACAGACAGTGAGATACAGAGAAAGATACAGAAAGAGGTAAGAAGAGATACTGACAGAGAGATACAGAGAGAGATACAGAGATAGGTACAGAGAGAGATACAGAGACAGATACAGAGAAAGGGATACAGAGATAGAGAAACAGATACAGAGACAGGTACACACAGATAGATACACAGAGAGATACAGAGAGAGATACAGAGAGAGGTAAAAAGAGATATTGACAGAGAGATACAGAGGGAGATACAGAGAGAGATGCAGAGGGAGATACAGAGGGAGATACAGAGAGTGATACAGAGAGAGATACAGAGAGACATACAGAGAGACATACAGAGAGAGATTCAGAGAGAGATACAGAGGGAGGTAGAGAGAGACACAGAGATACAGAGAGAGACACAGAGATACAGTAACAGGCACAGGGACAGATACAAACACAGAGATACAGAGAGAGATACAGAGGGAGGTACAGAGATACACAGAGATACAGAGACAGGCACAGGGACAGATACACACACAGAGATACACAGAGAGGTACAGAGTGAGATACAGAGGTAGGTAGAGAGAGACACAGAGATACAGAGGCAGGCACAGGGACAGATACACACAGACAGAGATACAGGAATGCAGTCCCTGGTTCTGCTGATCATGGATGACACCATTCCCTCCCTGCCAATCTTTCCCCTGCCCTCCGTTCTGACTCTAGAAATGTCCTGGTGACTAACATTATACTGACTGCTCTGTCACTCCAGGGTTTATCTCTCTCTCCTTTTATACACAGGGTGGGACATTGACAATCCCCCAGCCCCCTGGAACCACTCAGATATCAATGGGGATTGAATATCAGGGTCAGTGTTTGCACTATTTCCACACTGCATCCCTCAGTCACTGTCACACAGCCAATTCAGACCCTGTTAATCTTCTATTTCATTGTGATATAAAAAGTAATGGATTGAAAGGGGTTAACTGAGCCTGTTTGTTTAGTGAGTGTGATTAATGTCAGTCTCCATGGATACTAACCGTGTCACTGGAGGGTTTCTCTCTGCTATTAATAATCGATTCCTTTCAATGTGTTATCCCAAACTGTCAGGGGGACCGTCAATTCCAACACTGACAGAGATCAGCGGCTCCAGAGAGACTGAGAGTAGGGACCAGAATCTGGGAACTATCCACAGGAACGTTACAGCAATGGATCAGAATCGGGGAACTATCCACAGGAACGTTACAGCAATGGATCAGAATCTGTGAACTATCCACAGGGACGTTACAGCAATGGATCAGAATCTGGGAACTATCAACAGGAACGTTACAGCAATGGATCAGAATCTGGGAAATATCCACAGCAACGTTACAGCAATGGATCAGAATCTGGGAACTATCCACAGGAACGTTACAGCAATGAATCAGAATCTGGGAACTATCCACAGGAACGTTACAGCAATGGGTCAGAATCTGGGAACTATCCACAGGGACGTTACAGCAATGGATCAGAATCTGGGAACTATCCACAGCAACGTTACAGCAATGGATCATAATCTGGGAACGACCCACAGGAACGTTACAGCAATGGATCAGAATCTGGGAACTATCCACAGGAACGTTACAGCAATGAATCAGAATCTGGGAACTATCCACAGGAACGTTACAGCAATGGATCAGAATCTGGGAACTATCCACAGGAACGTTACAGCAATGAATCAGAATCTGGGAACTATCCACAGGAACGTTACAGCAATGGAGAGGAGTTTATCCACGGGTCTTAATAACATTTCTTACTATACTTTTCCTTCAGTACGGTGGATCTGGTGCGCACTGTTTATAATTCAAGCGGGTTATTATCCCCTCCTGGCTGTTGTCGGTGTCCCTGGTAAGTCTCCCTGTCCAGTTATTTATTGTATAAACTGCTTTAACTGTATTATTGCTCTGGTCATTTCCATCTTGGAAAGATTGAATGCATGTTCTTCAGTTCCAGTCACTAATCTCAGTCCCTATCCAGTATCCACACACCGCTCCCTGGCTGAAATCGGACTCTGTTCACAATCTCCACACTCCTTTTGACACTGACATTATTTATATCCAGATGTTCTCCATTCCCAATCCTGCCCACACGCCATGGCCTCACCCCAGCCGCAGAATAATCCATCATCTGTGTCTGAGTTAAATCCAGGCTGGACTATTGACATAAAGTCTAGTCACCCAATTGCTGTTACAAATCTTTATGAAGCACAGATCACCCCCAACCCTGCTGTCCATATCCTAACCCTTACCCAATCCCAGTCACATACCATCCCTGTGCTCACTGATACCCAGCCCCAGTCACATACCATCCCTGTGCTCACTGATACCCAATCCCAGTCACATACCATCCCTGTGCTCACTGATACCCAATCCCAGCCACATACCATCCCTGTGCTCACTGATACCCCAACCCAGTCACATACCCTCCCTGTGCTCACTGATACCCAATTCCAGCCACATACCATCCCTGTGCTCACTGATACCCAATCCCAGCCACATACCATCCCTGTGCTCACTGATACCCAATCCCAGTCACATTCCATCCCTGTGCTCACTGATACCCAATCCCAGCCACATACCATCCCTGTGCTCACTGATACCCAATCCCATCCACATACCATCCCTGTGCTCACTGATACCCAATCCCAGCCACATACCATCCCTGTGCTCACTGATACCCAATCCCAGTCACATACCATCCCTGTGCTCACTGATACCCAATCCCAGCCACATACCATCCCTGTGCTCACTGATACCCAATTCCAGCCACATACCATCCCTGTGCTCACTGATACCCAATCCCAGCCACATACCATCCCTGTGCTCACTGACACCCACTCCCAGCCACATACCATCCCTGTGCTCACTGATACCCAATCCCAGCCACATACCATCCCTGTGCTCACTGATACCCAATCCCAGCCACATACCATCCCTGTGCTCACTGATACCCAATCCCAGCCACATACCATCCCTGTGCTCACTGATACCAAATCCCAGCCACATACCATCCCTGTGCTCACTGATACCCAATCCCAGTCACATACCATCCCTGTGCTCACTGATACCTAATCCCAGCCACATACTATCCCTGTGCTCACTGATACGCAATCCCAGCCACATACCATCCCTGTGCTCACCGACACCCAATCCCAATCACATACCATCCCTGTGCTCACTGATACCAAATCCCAGTCACATACCATCCCTGTGCTCACTGATACCCAATCCCAGCCACATACCATCCCTGTGCTCACTGATACCCAATCCCAGCCACATACCATCCCTGTGCTCACTGATACCCAATCCCAGCCACATACCATCCCTGTGCTCACTGATACCCAATCCCAGCCACATACCAACCCTGTGCTCACTGCTACCCAATCCCAGCCACATACCATCCCTGTGCTCACTGATACCCAATCCCAGCCACATACCATCCCTGTGCTCACTGATACCCAATCCCAGTCACATACCGTCCCTGTGCTCACTGATACCAAATCCCAGCCACATACTATCCCTGTGCTCACTGATACCCAATCCCTGCCACATACCATCCCTGTGCTCACTGACACCCAATCCCAGTCACATACCAGCCCTGTGCTCACTGATACCCAATCCCAGCCACATACCATCCCTGTGCTCACTGATACCAAATCCCAGCCACATACCATCCCTGTGCTCACTGATACCCAATCCCAGTCACATACCATCCCTGTGCTCACTGATACCTAATCCCAGCCACATACTATCCCTGTGCTCACTGATACCCAATCCCAGCCACATACCATCCCTGTGCTCACCGACACCCAATCCCAATCACATACCATCCCTGTGCTCACTGATACCAAATCCCAGTCACATACCATCCCTGTGCTCACTGATACCCAATCCCAGCCACATACCATCCCTGTGCTCACTGATACCCAATCCCAGCCACATACCATCCCTGTGCTCACTGATACCCAATCCCAGCCACATACCATCCCTGTGCTCACTGATACCCAATCCCAGCCACATACCATCCCTGTGCTCACTGCTACCCAATCCCAGCCACATACCATCCCTGTGCTCACTGATACCCAATCCCAGCCACATACCATCCCTGTGCTCACTGATACCCAATCCCAGTCACATACCGTCCCTGTGCTCACTGATACCAAATCCCAGCCACATACTATCCCAGTGCTCACTGATACCCAATCCCTGCCACATACCATCCCTGTGCTCACTGACACCCAATCCCAGTCACATACCAGCCCTGTGCTCACTGATACCCAATCCCAGTCACATACCATCCCTGTGCTCACTGATCCAGATTGGTTCCCAGTCTGACAGCATCTCAATTGCAATATTCTCATTCTGAGATTGAAATTCTCCACAGTGTCACACAAACATTTGTATCATTTCCAACGAATGTGAAATCAGATAATTTTCATTCCATGTCCAGTTCTGTAATTGGGAAGTTTGTGGAGGTGATGAGGATGGGTCTTTGGAGGTTGTGTTATTGGGAAGTTAGTGGGGGTAATGAGGATGGGTTTCTGCAGGTTGTGTTATTGTGGAATAAGTGGGGGTGATGAGGATGTGTTTCTGGAGGTTGTGTTATTGGGAAGTTAGTGGGGGGGATGTGGACGTGTTACTAGTCATTGTGTTATTGGGAAGTCAGTGGAGGTGATGATGATGGGGTTCTGGAGGCTGTGTTATTGGGGAGTTAGTGGAGGGATGAGGAAGGGTGTCTGGAGGCTGTGTTATTGGGAAGTTAGTGGGGGTGATGAGGATGGGTTTCTGGAGGTTGTGTTATTGGGAAGTTAGTGGAGGTGATGAGGATTGGTTTCTGGAGGTTCTGATATTGGGAAGTTAGTGGGGGTGATGAGGATGCGTTTCTGGAGGTAGTGTTATTGTGAAGTTAGTGGAGGTGATGTGGATGGGTTACTGAATGTTGTGTTATTGGCAAGTTAGTGGAGGTGATGTGGATGGGTTTCTGGAGGCAGTGTTATTGGGAAGTTTGTGAAGGTGATGAGATTTGTTTCTGGAGGTTGTGTTATTGGGAAGTTAGTGGGGGTGATGTGGATGGGTTTCTGGAGGTTGTGTTATTGGGAAGTTAGTGGGGGTGATGAGGATGGGTGTTTGGAGGTTGTGTTATTGGGAAGTTAGTGGAGGTGATGAAGATGGATTTCTGGAGGTTGTGTTATTGGGAAGTTAGTGGGGGTGATGTGGATGGGTTGCTGGAGGCTGTGTTATTGGGGAGTTAGTGGAGGTGATGAGGATGGGTTTCTGGAGGTTGTGTTATTGGGGAGTTAGTGGAGGTGATGAAGATGGATTTCTGCAGGATGTGTTATTGGGAAGTAAATGAAGCAGATATGGACGTCTTTCTGGAGGCTCTGTTTTTGGGAAGTTAGTGGAGATGTTGAGGATGTGTTTCTGGAGATTGTGTTATTGGGAAGTTAGTGGAGGTAATGAGGATGGGTTGCTGGAGGCTGTGTTATTGGGAAGTTAGTGGGGGTGATGAGGATGGGTTTCTGGATGCTGTGTTATTGGGAAGTTAGTGGAGGTGATGAAGATGTGTTTTTGGAGGTTGTGTTATTGGGAAGTTAGTGGAGGTGATGAGGATGTGTTTCTGGAGATTGTGTTATTGGGAAGTTAGTGGAGGCGATGATTGGATTGTATTTGTTTATTGCCATGAGGTACAGTGAAAAGTATTTTTCTGCGAGCAGCTCACCAGATCGTTCAGTACATGGGAAGAAAAGGGAATAAAAGAAAATACATAATAGGCAACACAAGGTATACAATGTAACTACATAAGCATTGGCATCGGATGAAGCATACAGGGTGTAGTGATAATGAGGTCAGTCAATAAGAGGGTCATTTAGGAGTCTGGTGACAGTGGGGAAGAAGCTGTTTTTGAGTCTGTTCGTGCATGTTCTCAGACTTCTGAATCTCCTGCCCGATGGAAGAAGTTGGAAGAGTGAGTAAGCCGGGTGGGAGGGATCCTTGATTATGCTGCCCTCTTTCCCCCGGCAGCGGGAGGTGAAGATGGACGTGGGTGGACCAGGACAGATTTTTGGTCATCCCTAGGAATTTGAAACTGCTAACCATCTCCACCTCGGCCCCATTGATGCTGTAAGGGGTGTGTACAGTACTTTCCTTCCTGAAGTCAATTACCAGCTCTTTAGTTTTGCTGGCATTGAATGAGAGATTGTTGTTGTTACACCACTCCACTAGGTTCTCTATCTCCCTCCTGTATTCTGGCTCATCGTTATTCGAGATCCAGCCCACTATGGTCGTATCGTCAGCAAACTTGTAGATGGAATTAGAACCAAGTTTTGCCACGCAGTCGTGTGTGTACAGGGTGTAGAGTAGCGGGCTAAGTACGCAGCCTTTTAGGTATTGCGGACTACTGTGGAGGAGGTGTTGTTGTTCATTCTTACTGATTGTGATCTGTTGGTCAGAAAATCGAAGATCCAGTTGCAGAGTACGTACTGCTTTCTTTGGCACGCAGTCGTCCACACATTTGCTGATGAAGCCTGTGATGGTGGTGGCATACTCATTTAAGTTAGTCGCTGAGTTCTTAAATATGGGCAGGTCCACTGTCTCTAATCAGTCACGTAAGAGCTCTTCTGTCTCCTCGCACCAGCACTGTACAACCTTCTTAGCTGGATTCTCCCGCTTGAGTTTCTGCTGGTAAGCCGGAAGAAGGAGCACCGTCTTATGGTCTGGTTTCACAATGTGTGGTCGTGGGATGGAACGGTAGGCGCCCTTGATTTTTGAATAGCAGTGGTCAAGAGTGTTGTCACCCCTGGTGGGACAGGAGATCTGCTGGTGGAAGTTTGGTGGACGTTGGCCATGTTGAAGTCTCCGGCCACGATGAACAAGGCCTCCGGGTGTTCTGTTTCGTAGTTGTTTATAACTGTGTACAGTTCGTGAAGATGTGTTTATGGAGGTTGTGTTATTGGAAAGTTAGTGAAGGCGTTGCGGATGTATTTCTGAAGGTTGTGTGATTGGGTAGTTAGTGGAGGTGATGAGGATGGGTTTCTGGAGGCTGTGTTATGGAATGTTAGTGGGGGTGATGTGGATGAGGACCTTCATGTTGTGGTATTGGGATGTTAGTGGGGGTGATGAGGATGGGTTTCTGGAGGTTGTGTTATTGGGAAGTTAGTGGGGGTGATGTGGATGGGTTTCTGCAGGTTGTGTTATTCGGGAGTTAGTGGGGGTGATGTGGACGTGTTACTAGACATTGTGTTATTGGGAAGTTAGTGGAGGTGATGAGGATGGGTTTCTGGAGGTTGTGTTATTGGGCAATAAGTGGGGGTTATTAGGATGTATTTCTGGAGGTTGTGTTATTGGGAAGTTAGTGGAGGTGATGAGGATGGGTTTCTGGAGGTTGTGTTATTGGGAAGTTAGTGGAGTTGATGAGGATGGATTTCTGGAGGCTGTGTTATTGGGAAGTTAGTGGAGGTGATGTGGATGGGTTTCTGGAGGTTGTGTTATTGAGAAGTTAGTGGAGGTGATGAGGATGGGTTTCTGGAGGCTGTGTTATTGGGAAGTTAGTGGATGTGATGTGGATGGGTTTCTGGAGGCTGTGTTATTTGGAAGTTAGTGGAGGTGATGTGGATGGGTTCCTGGAGGTTGTGTTATTGGGAAGTTAGTGGAGGTGATGTGGATGGGTTTCTGGAGGTTGTGTTATTGGGAAGTTAGTGGAGGTGATGAGGATGGGCTTCTGGAGGTTGTGTTATTGGGAAGTTAGTGGCGGTGATGAGGATGGGTTTATGGAGGTTGTGCTTTTGGGAAGTTAGTGGAGGTGCTGCGGATGGGTTTCTGGAGGTTGTGTTATTGTGAAGTTAGTGGAGGTGATGTGGATGGGTTTCTGGAGGCTGTGTTATTGGGAAGTTAGTGGGGTGATGTGGATGGGTTTCTGCAGGTTGTGTTATTGGGGAGTTAGTGGGGGTGATGTGGACGTTTTACTAGACATTGTGTTATTGGGAAGCCAGTGGATGTGATGAGGATGGGTTTCTGGAGGCTGTGTTATTGGGAAGTTAGTGGAGGTCATGACGATGGGTTTCTGGAGGCTGTTTTTTTGGGTAGTTAGTGTAGGTGATGAGGATGGGTTTCAGGAGGTTGTGTTATTGGGAAGTTAGTGGAGGTGATGAGGATGGGTTTCAGGAGGTTGTGTTATTGGGAAGTTACTGGGGGTGATGAGGATGGGTTTCTGGAGGTTGTGTTATTGGGAAGTTAGTGGGGGTGATGAGGATGGGTTTCTGGAGGTTGTGTTATTGGAAAGTTAATGGAGGTAATGAGGATGGGTTTCTGGAGGCTGTGTTATTGGGTAGTTAGTGGAGGTGATGAGGATGGGTTTCTGGAGGTTTTGTTATTGGGTAGTTAGTGGAGGTGATGAGGATGGGTTTCAGGAGGTTGTGTTATTGGGTAGTTAGTGGAGGTGATGAGGATGGATTTCTGGAGGGTGTGTTATTGGGAAGTTAGTGGAGGTGATGAGGATGGGTTGCTGGAGGCTGTGTTATTGGGGAAGTTAGTGGAGGTGATGAGGATGGGTTTCTGGAGGTT
>NW_024055657.1:0-45316 GCF_902713615.1 Scyliorhinus canicula
TAACTTCCCAATAACACAACCTCCAGAAACCCATCCTCATCACCCCCACTAACTTCCCAATAACACAACCTCCAGAAACCCATCCTCATCACCTCCACTAACTTCCCAATAACACAGCCTCCATAAACACATCTTCACGAACTGTACACAGTTATAAACAATAACGAAACAGAACACCCGGAGGCTTTGTTCATCGTGGCCGGAGACTTCAACATGGCCAACGTCCACCAAACTTCCACCAGCACATCTCCTGTCCCACCAGGGGTGACAACACTCTTGACCACTGCTACTCAAAAATCAAGGGCGCCTACCGTTCCATCCCACGACCACACATTGTGAAACCAGACCATAAGACGGTGCTCCTTCTTCCGGCTTACAAGCAGAAACTCAAGCGGGAGAATCCAGCTAAGAAGGTTGTGCAGTGCTGGTCCGAGGAGACAGAAGAGTCCTGACGTGACTGCTTGGAGACAGTGGACTGGTCCATATTTAAGAACTCAGCGACTAACTTAAATGAGTATGCCACCACCGTCACAGACTTCATCAGCAAATGTGTGGACGACTGCGTGCCAAAGAAAGCAGTACGTACTCTGCAACTGGATCTTCGATTTTCTGACCAACAGATCACAATCAGTAAGAATGAACAACAACACCTCCTCCACAGTAGTCCGCAATACCTGCAAGGCTGCGTACTTAGCCCGCTACTCTACGCCCTGTACACACACGACTGCGTGGCAAAACTTGGTTCTAATTCCATCTACAAGTTTGCTGACGATACGACCATAGTGGGCTGGATCTCGAATAACGACGAGTCCAGAATACAGGAGGGAGATAGAGAACCTAGTGGAGTGGTGTAACGACAACAATCTCTCCCTCAATGCCAGCAAAACTAAAGAGCTGGTCATTGACTTCAGGAAGCAAAGTACTGTACACACCCCTGTCAGCATCAACGGAGCCGAGGTGGAGATGGTTAGCAGTTTCAAATTCCTAGGGGTGACCAAAAATCTGTCCTGGTCCACCCACGTCCATCTACACCTCCCGCTGCCGGGGGAAAGCGGGCAGCATAATCAAGGATCCCTCCCACCCGGCTTACTCACTCTTCCAACTTCTTCCATCGGGCAGGAGATACAGAAGTCTGAGAACACGCACGAACAGACTCAAAAACAGCTTCTTCCCCACTGTCACCAGACTCCTAAATGACCCTCTTATTGACTGACCTCATTATCACTACACCCTGTATGTTTCATCCGATGCCGGTGCTTATGTAGTTACATTGTATATATTGTGTTGCCTATTATGTATTTTCTTTTCTTCCCAAGTACTGAACGATCTGGTGAGCTGCTCGCAGAAAAATACTTTTCACTGTACCTCATGGCAATAAACAAATCCAATCCAATCATCACCTCCACTAACTCCCCAATAACACATCTTCCAGAAACCCATCCTCATCGCCTCCACTAACTTCCCAATAACACAATCTCCAGAAACACACCCTCAACATCTCCACTAACTTCCCAATAACTCATCACCTCCACTGACTTCCCAATACACAGCCTCCAGAAACCCATCCTCATCACCCCCACTAACTCCCCAATAACACATCTTCCAGAACCCCATCCTCATCACCTCCACTGACTTCCCAATAGAACAACCTCCAGAAACCCATCCTCATCACCCCACTAACTTCCCAATAACACAGCCCCAGAAACCCATCATCATCACCTCCACTAACTTCCAATAACACAGCCTCCAGAAACCCATCCTCATCACCCCCACTAACTCCCCATAACACAGCCTCCGAAAACCCATCCTCATCACCCCCACTAACTACCCAATAACACAGCCTCCAGAAACCCATCCTCATCACCCCCACTAACTCCCCAATAACACAGCTTCCAGACACCCATCCTCATCACCTTCACTAACCCCAATAACACAGCCTCCAGAAACCCATCTTCATCACCTTCACTAACTTCCCAATAACACAGCCTCCAGAAACCCATCCTCATCACCTCCACAAACTTCCCAATTACAGAACTGGACATGGAATGAAAATTATCTGATTTCACATTCGTTCGAAATGATACAAATGATTGTGTGAGACTGTGAAGAATTTCAATCTCAGAATGAGAATATTGCTATTGAGATGCTGTCAGACTGGGAACCAATGTGGATCAGTGAGCACAGGGATGGTATGTGACTGGGATTGGGTATCAGTGAGCACAGGGATGGTATGTGGCTGGGATTGGGTATCAGTGAGCACAGGGATGGTATGTGGCTGGGATTGGGTATCAGTGAGCACAGGGATGGTATGTGGCTGGGATTGGGTATCAGTGAGCACAGGGATGGTATGTGACTGGGATTGGGTATCAGTGAGCACAGGGATGGTATGAGTCTGGGATTGGGTATCAGTGAGCACAGGGATGGTATGTGACTGGGATTGGGTATCAGTGAGCACAGGGATGTTATGTAGCTGGGATTGGGTATCAGTGAGCACAGGGATGGTATGTGACTGGGATTGGGTATCAGTGAGCACAGGGATGGTATGTGGCTGGGATTGGGTATCAGTGAGCACAGGGATGGCATGTGGCTGGGATTGGGTATCAGTGAGCACAGGGATGGTATGTGGCTGGGATTGGGTATCAGTGAGCACAGGGATGGTATGTGGCTGGGATTGCGTATCAGTGAGCACAGGGATGGTTTGTGACTGGGATTGGTTATCAGTGAGCACAGGGATGGTATGTGGCTGGGATTGGGTATCAGCGAGCACAGGGATGGTATGTGGCTGGGATTGGGTATCAGTGAGCACAGGGATGGTATGTGACTGGGATTGGGTATCAGTGAGCACAGGGATGGTATGTGGCTGGGATTGGGGATCAGTGAGTACAGGGATGGTATGTGGCTGGGATTGGGTATCAGTGAGCACAGGGATGGTATGTGGCTGGGATTGGGTATCAGTGAGCACAGGGATGGTATGTGGCTGGGATTGGGTATCAGTGAGCACAGGGATGGTATGTGGCTGGGATTGGGTATCAGTGAGCACAGGGATGGTATGTGGCTGGGATTGGGTATCAGTGAGCACAGGGATGGTATGTGACTGGGATTGGGTATCAGTGAGCACAGGGATGGTATGTGGCTGGGATTGGGTATCAGTGAGCACAGGGATGGTATGTGACTGGGATTGGGTATCAGTGAGCACAGGGATGGTATGTGACTGGGATTGGGTATCAGTGAGCACAGTGATGGTATGTGGCTGGGATTGGGTATCAGTGAGCACAGGGATGGTATGTGACTGGGATTGGGTAAGGGTTAGGATATGGACAGCAGATTTGGGGTGATCTGTGCTTCATAAAGATTTGTAACAGCAATTGGGTGACTAGAATTTAATCGCAATAGTCCAGCCTGGATGTAACACAGACACAGATGATGGATTATCCTGCGGCTGGGGTGAGGCCATGGCGTGTGGGCAGGATTGGGAATGGAGAACATCTGGATATAAATAATGTCAGTGTCAAAGGGAGTGCGGAGATTGTGAACAGACTCCGATTTCAGCCAGGGAGCGGTGTGTGGATAGTGGATAGGGACTGAGATTAGTGACTGGAACTGAAGAACATGCATTCAATCTTTCCAAGATGGAAATGACCAGAGCAATAATACACTTAAAGCAGTTTATACAATAAATAACTGGACAGGGAGACTTACCAGGGACACCGACAACAGCCAGGAGGGGATAATAACCCGCTTGCATTATCATCAGTGCGCCGCGGATCCAATCTGGTGAAGGGAAAGGATCGTAAGAAATGTAAATAAGACCAAGGATAAACTCCTCTCCATTGCTGTAACGTTCCTGTGGGTAGTTCCCAGATTCTGATCCATTGCTGTAACGTTCCTGTGGATAGTTCCCAGATTCTGATCCATTGCTGTAACGTTCCTGTGGATAGTTCCCAGATTCTGATCCATTGCTGTAACGTTCCTGTGGATAGTTCCCAGATTCTGACCCATTGCTGTAACGTTCCTGTGGGTAGTTCCCAGATTCTGATCCATTGCTGTAACGTTCCTGTGGATAGTTCCCAGATTCTGATCCATTGCTGTAACGTTCCTGTGGGTAGTTCCCAGATTCTGATCCATTGCTGTAATGTTCCTGTGGATAGTTCCCAGATTCTGATCCATTGCTGTAACGTTCCTTTGGGTAGTTCCCAGATTCTGATCCATTGCTGTAACGTTCCTGTGGATAGTTCCCAGATTCTGATCCATTGCTGTAACGTTCCTGTGGATAGTTCACAGATTCTGATCCATTGCTGTAACGTTCCTGTGGATAGTTCCCAGATTCTGATCCCTCCTCTCAGTCTCTCTGGAGCAGCTGATCTCTGTCAGTGTTGGAATTGACCCTCCCCCTAACAGTTTGGGATAACACAATGAAAGGAATCTGTTATTAATAGCAGAGAGAAACCCTCCAGTGACACGGTTAGGATCCATGGAGACTGACATTAATCACACTCACTAAACAAACAGGCTCAGTTAACCCCTTTCAATCCAATACTTTTTATATCACAATGAAATAGAAGATTAACCGGGTCTGAATTGGCTGTGTGACAGTGACTGAGGGATGCAGTGTGGAAATAGTGCAAACACTGACCCTGATATTCAATCCCCATTAATATCTGAGTGGTTCCAGTGGACTGGGGGATTGCCAATGTCCCATCCTCTGTATAAAAGGAAAGAGGGATAAACCCTGGAGTGACAGATCAGTCAATATAATGTTAGTCACCAGAACATTTCGAGAGGCAGAACGAAGGTCAGGGGAAAGATTGGCAGGGAGGGAATGGTGCCATCCGTGACCAGCAGTACGAGGGACTGCATTCCTGTATCTGTGTGTGTGTATCTGTCCCTGTGCCTCTCTCTGTATCTCTCCCTGTATCTCTGTGTGTGTGTATCTGTCCCTGTGCCTCTCTCTGTATCTCTGTGTCTCTCTCTACCTCCCTCTGTATCTGTCTCTATATCTGTCTCTGTATCTCTCTCTGTACCTCTCTCTGTATCTCTCTGTGTCTCTCACTACCTCCCTCTGCATCTCTCTATGTATCTCTCTCAGTATCTCTCTGTGTGTATCTGTCTCTGTATCTGTCTCTCTATCTCTGTATCTCTCTCTCTGTATCTCTCTCTCTGTACCTCTCTCTGTATCTCTCTCTGTCTGTATCTCTCTCTGTCAGTATCTATTTTACCTCTCTCTGTATCTTTCTCTGTATCTCTCTCTCTCTATGTGTATCTGTCTCAGTATCTGTCCCTCTATCTCTGTATCTCTCTCTGTATTTATCTCTGTATCTCACTCTCTGTGTCTCTCTCTCTGTATCTCAATCTGTATCTCTCTCTGTATCTCTCTCTGTACATCTCTCTGTATCTCTCTCTGCACCTCTCGCTGAATCTCTCGCTGTATCTCTCTGTATCTCTGTCTCTAAGTATCTGTCTGTCTCTGTATCTCTCTATCTGTACCTCTCTCTCTGTCTCTCCCTCTGTCTCTCTGTATCTGTCTCTCTCTCTCTCTCTCTCTCTGTCTCCCTCTCTGTATGTATCTGCACCTCTCTCTGAATCTGTGTAGACGGTGGAATACAGAAAGAGATACAGGAAGAGAGATCCTGAGAGAGTTATGACAGAGAAAGAGAGAGGGAGGTAAAGAAGGAGGGAGAGCGAGATACAGGGAGATACATTCTGAGAGAGAGTCCTATTCACCACTCTCTGCATCTCTGCCATTATTTACAGTGGCCTTAAGTAGGTATCATTGTTTCCAGTGGTCCCTGGGCAGTATGTCATTATTTACAGTGGTCCCTGGGCAGTATATCATTATTTATAGTGGTCCCTGGGCAGTATATAATTATTTACAGTGGGCCCTGGCTAGTATATCATTATTTACAGTGGTCCCTGGGCAGTATACCATTATTTACAGTGGGCCCTGGGCAGTATATCATTATTTACAGTGGTCCCTCGGTAGTATATCATTGTTTACAATGGTCACTGGGCAGTATATCATTATTTACAGAGGTCCCTGGGCAGTGTATCATTATTTACAGTTCTCCCTGGGCAGTATATCATTATTTACAGTGGTCTCTGTGCAGTATATCATTATTTACAGTGCTCCCACTCTCTGTACCCTTCTCGCTATCTCTCTTTCTCTATCTCTCACTGTCTGTCTGTGTTCCACTCTGTCTCTGTATCTCTCTCTGTCTCTGTATCTCTCTCTGTATCTCGGATCTTCTCTGTATCACTGTATCTATCTGTCTGTATCTCTCTCTCTGTATCTTTCTCTCTGAATCTCTCTCTATGTTTCTCCGTACCTCTTTGTATGTCATTCTCTGTACCTCTCCCTGTATCGCTCTCTGTATCTCTTTCTGTACCTCTCTCTGTATCTCTCTCTGTATCGCTCTCTCTGTATCGCTCTCTGTATCGCTCTCTGTATCTCTCTCTGTACCTCTCTCTGTACCTCTCTCTGTACCTCTCTCTGTACCTCTCTCTGTATCTTTCTCTGTATCTCCCTCTGTATCTATCTGTCTGTATCTATCTCTGTATCTCTCTCTGTATCTCTGTCTGCACCTCTCTCTGTATCTCTCTCTGTACCTCTCTCTGTACTTCTCTCTGTATATCTCTCTTCCTGTATCTCTCTCTGTATCACTCTCTGTATCTCTCTCTGTATCTCTCTGTATCTCTCTCTGTATATCTCTCTATATCTCTCTCTGTATCACTCTCTGTATCTCTCTCTGTATCTCACTCTGTATCTCTCTCTGTATCTCTCTCTGTATCTCTCTCTGTTTCGCTCTCTGTTTCGCTCTCTGTATCTCTCTCTGTACCTCTCTCTGTACCTCCCTCTGTATCTTTCTCTGTATCTCTCTCTGTATCTATCTGTCTGTATCTCTCTCTCTGTATCTCTTTCTGTATCACAATCTGTATCTCACTCAGTACCTCTCTCTGTACCTCTCTCTGTACCTCTCTCTGTATCTATCTGTCTGTATCTCTCTCTCTGTATCTCATTCTTTATCTATCTGTCTATCTCTCTCTGCATCTCTCTCTGTATCTCTCTCTGTATCTCTCTCTGTATCACTCCCTCTGTATCTCACTATATCAATCTAAGCATCTCTCTGACTCTGTATCTCTGTATCTCTCTATATATCTATTTGTATCTCTCTGTGTCTGTCTCTGTATCTATCTGTGTCTATCTACATATCTCTCTCTATCTCTCTGTGTCTCTCTCGCTGTATCTCTCTCTGCATCTCTCTCTGCATCTCTCTCTGCATCTCTCTCTGCATCTCTTTCTGTATGTCTCTTTGCATCTCTCTCTGTATCTCTTTCTCTGTATCTCTCTCAGTATCAATCTAAGCATCTCTCTGACTCTGTATCTCTGTATCTCTCTATATATCTCTCTGTATCTATCTGTGTCTCTCTCTGTATCTGACTCTGTATCTCTCTCTGTATCTGTCTGTGTCTATCAATATATATCTCTATCTCTCTGTGTGTCTCTCTCTATATCTCTCTCTGTATCTCTGTGACTCTCTCTGTATCTCTCTCTGTATCTCTCTCTGTATCTCACTCTGTATATCTCTCTCTACCTCTCTCTGTAGTCCCATCTGTATATCTCTCTGTACCTCTCTCTGTATCTCACTCTGTGTCTCTCTCTGTATCCCTCTCTGTCTATCAGTATATCTGTATATGGCAGCACGGTAGCATGGTGGTTAGCATAATTTCTTCACAGCTCCAGGGTCCCAGGTTCTATTCCCGGCTGGGTCACTGTCTGTGCGGAGTCTGCACGTCCTCCCCCTGTGTGCGTGGGTTTCCTCCGGGTTCTCCGATTTTCTCCCAAAGTCCAAAGATGTGAGGGTTAGGTGGATTGGCCATGCTAAATTGCCCGTAGTGTCCTACAAAGTAAGGTGGGGGGGGGGGGGTTGTTGGGTTACTTGTATAGGATGGATGCGTGGGTTTGTGTAGGGTGATCATTTCTCGGCACAACATCGAGGGCTGAAGGGCCTGTTCTGTGCTGTACTGTTCTATGTTCTATGATCTATCTCTCTGTACCTCTCTCTGTATCTCTCTCTGTATCTCTCCATCTGGACCTATCTCTGTATCTCTCCCTCTGTATCTCACTCTGTATCAATCTAAGCATCTCTCTGACTCTGTATCTCACTGTATATCTCTCTGAATCTCTCTGCGTCTCTCTCTGTATCTGACTCTGTATCTATCTATTTCTCTCTCTGTGTCTCTCTATATATCTCTCTCTGTATCTCTGCATCTCTCTCTATATCTCTCTCTGTATCTCTCTCTGTATCTCTCTCTGTATCTCTCTCTCTGTGTCTCTCTCTCTGTGTCTCTCTCTGTATCTCTCTCTGTACCTCTCTCTGTACCTCTCTCTGTGTCTCTCTCTCTGTGTCTCTCTCTCTGTGTCTCTGTATCTCTCTCTCTGTATCTCTCTCTCTGTACCTCTCTCTGTATCTCTCTCAGTTGAGCTGCGAAAAATACTTATCACTCTCCGTCGGTACACGGAACAATAAACAAAAAGCAAACACAATCCTATCCAATCCAATCTCTCTGTATCTAGCTTTCAATCTGTATCTCATCCCGTATCTCCCTCTCCCTCCTTCTGCAGCTCCCTCTCACTGTTTCTCTATCAAAACTCTCTCTCAAAATGTCTCTCCCTGTATCTCTCTCTCCCTCCTTCTGTACATCCCTCTCTCTTTCTCTATCATAACTCTCTCAGGATCTCTCTTCCTGTGTCTCTTTCTAAATCCCACTGTCTATATCTCTATGTATGTGCCTCTCTCTATGTATCTCTATCCCTGTTCCTCTCTCTCTAATCAACTCTCTCTGCATCTCTCATTATTTCCAGTGGCCTTAAGTAGGTATCATTATTTACAGTGGTCCCTGGGCAGTATGTCATTATTTACAATGGTCCCTGGGTAGTATATCATTATTTACAGTGGGCCCTGGGCAGTATATCATTATTTACAGTGGTCCCTGGGCAGTATATCATTATTTACAGTGGACCCTGGGCAGTATATCATTATTTACAGTGGTCCCTGGGCAGTATATCATTATTTACAGTAGTCCCTGGGTAGTATATCATTATTTACAGTGGTCACTGGGCAGTGTATCATTATTCACAGTGTTCCCTGGGCAGTATATCATTATTAACAACGGTCCCTAGATAGTATATCATTATTTACAGTGGTCCCTGGGCAGTATATCATTATTTACAGTGGTCCCTGGGCAGTATATCATTATTTACAGTGGTCCCTGGGTAGAATATCATTATTTACAGTGGTCCCTGGGCAGTATATCATTATTTACAGTGGGCCCTGGATAGTATATCATTATTTACAGTGGTCCCTGGGTAGTATATCATTATTTACAGTGGTCCCTGGGCAGTATATCATTATTTACTGTGGCCCCTGGTTAGTATACCATTATTTACAGTGGTCCTTAAGTAATTTATCATTATTCGCATTGGTCCCTGGGCAGTATATCATTATTCACAGTGGCCCCTGGTTAGTTTATCAGTACTTACAGTGGTCCCTGGGTAGAATATCATGATTTACAGTGGTCCCTGGGTAGTATATCATTACTTACTGTGATCTTTGGGTAGAATACCATTATTTAGAGTGGAACCTAGGCAGTATATCATTATTTACAGTGGACCCTGGATAGAATATCATTATTTACAGTGATTCCTTGTCAGTATATCATTATTTACAGTGCACACTGGGCAGTATATCATGATTTATAGAGGTCCCTAGGCAGTATATCATTATTTACAGCGATCTCTGGGCAGTATATCATTTACAGCGGTCCCTAGGTAGTATATCATTATTCACAGTGGTCTCTGGACAGTATATCATTATTCTCAGTGGTCCCTGGGCAGTATGTCATTATTTACAGTGGTCCCTATTTGCTGTCGTCCCTGGACAGTATATCATTAGTTACTGTGGTCCCTGGACAGTATATCATTATTTACAGTGTTCACTGGGCAGTATATCATTATTTACAGTGTTCACTGGGTAGTATATCATTATTTACTGTGGTCCCTGGGCAGTATATCATTATTTACAGTGTTCACTGCGCAGTATATCATTATTTACAGTGTTCACTGGGTAGTATATCATTATTTACAGTGGATCCGCTGCAGTATATCATTATTCGCAGTGGTCCCTGGGCAGTATTTCATTATTCAGAGTGGTCACTGGGCAGTATATCATTAGGGGCAGCACGGTAGCATGGTGGTTAGCATAAATGCTTCACAGCTCCAGGGTCCCAGGTTCGATTCCCGGCATGGGTCACTGTCTGTGTGGAGTCTGCACGTCCTCCCCGTGTGTGCGTGGGTTTCCTCCGGGTGCTCCGGTTTCCTCCCACAGTCCAAAGATGTTCGGGTTAGGTGGATTGGCCATGAT
This sequence comes from Scyliorhinus canicula, assembly GCF_902713615.1. NCBI lineage: Eukaryota > Metazoa > Chordata > Chondrichthyes > Carcharhiniformes > Scyliorhinidae > Scyliorhinus > Scyliorhinus canicula. The sequence continues at coordinate 10,419 of NW_024055657.1, forward strand.
AAATTGCCCGTAGTGTCCTAAAATGAAAAGGTGGGGTGTTGTTGGGTTACGGGTATAGGGTGGATACGTGGGTATGAGTGGGGTCATCATTGCTCGGCACAACATCGAGGGCCGAAGGGCCTCTTCTGTGCTGTACAGTTCTATGTGCTATGTTCTATTTACAGTGGTCCCTGGATAGAATATCATAATTTACAGTGGTCCCTAGTCAGTATATCATTATTTCCAGTGGTCCCTGGACAGTATGTCATTATTTACAGTGGTCCCTGGGCAGTCTATCATTATTTACAGTGTTCCTTGGGTAGTATATCATTATTTACAGTGGTCCCTGTGTAGTATATCATTATTTACAGTGTGCCCTGGGTAGTATATCATTATTTACAGTGTTCCTTGGGTAGTATAGCATTATTTACAGTGGTCCCTGTGTAGTATATCATTATTTACAGTGTGCCCTGGTTAGTATATCATTATTTACAATGAACCCTGGGCAGTATGTCATTATTTACAGTGGTCCCTGGGCAGAATATCATTATTTACTGTGGTCCCTGGGTAGTATATCGATATTTACAGTGGTCCCTGGGCTGTATATCATTATTTACAGTGTGCCCTGGGTAGTATATCATTATTTACAGTGGTCCCTGGGCAGTATGTCATTATTTACAGTGGTACCTGGGCAGTATATCATTATTTACAGCGGTCCCTGGGCAGTATGTCATTATTTACAGTGGTCCCTGGGCAGAATATCATTATTTACTGTGGTCCCTGGGTAGTATATCGATATTTACAGTGGTCCCTGGGCTGTATATCATTATTTACAGTGTGCCCTGGGTAGTATATCATTATTTATAGCGGTCCCTGTGCAGTATATCATTATTTACAGTGGTCCCTGGGTAGTATATCATTATTTACAATGGTCCCTGCGTAGAATACCATTATTTACTGTGGTCTTTGGGTAGAATATCATTATTTACTGTGGTTGTTGGGTAGAATATCATTATTTACAGTGGTCCCTGGGCAGTATATTATTTACAGTGGTCCCTGGGCAGAATATCATTATTTACAGAGTTCCCTGGGCAGAATATCATCATTTACAGTGGTCCCTGGGTAGTATATAGTTATTTACAGTGCACCCTGGGCAGTATATCATGATTTATAGAGGTCCCTAGGCAGTATATCATTATTTACAGCGATCTCTGGGCAGTATATCATTTACAGCGGTCCCTAGGTAGTATATCATTATTCACAGTGGTCTCTGGGCAGTATATCATTATTTGCAGTGTTCCCTGGGCAGAATATCATCATTTACAGTGGTCCCTGGGCAGTATATCATTATTCTCAGTGGTCCCTGGGCAGTATGTCATTATTTACACGGACCCTGGGCAGTATATCATTATTTACTGTGGTCCCTGGGCAGTACATCATTAGTTACAGTGGTCCCTGGGCAGTATATCATTATTTACAGTGGACCCTGGGCAGTATATCATTATTTACTGTGGTCCCTGGGCAGTATAGCATTATTTACAGTGGTCCCTGGGTAGAATATCATTAATTACTGTGGTCTTTGGGTAGAATATCATTATTTACAGTGCTCCCTGGGTAGTATATCATTATTTACAGTGGTCCCTGGGTAGAATATCATTATTTACTGTGGTCTTTGGGCAGAATATCATTATTTACAATGGTCCCTGGGCAGTATATCATTATTTACAGTGGTCCCTGGGCAGTATGTCATTATTTACAGTGGTCCCTGGATAGAATATCATTATTTACAGTTGTCCTTGGTTAGTATATCATTATTTACAGTAGTCCCTGTGTAGTATATCATTGTTTAGAGTGGTCCCTGGGCAGAATATTATTACTTACATTGTTCCCTGGGTAGTATATAGTTATTTACAGTGATCCCTCGTCAGTATATCATGACTTATAGCGGTCCTGGGCAGTATATCGTTATTTACAGTGGTCCCTGGGCAGAATATCATTATTTACAGTGGTACCTGGGCAGCATATCATCATTCACAGTGGTACCTGGTTAGTTTATCATTATTTACAGTGGTCCATGTGTAGTATATCATTATTTACAGCGGTCCCTGTGCCGTATATCATTATTTACAGTGGTCCCTGGGCAGTATATCATTATGTACTGTGGCCCATGGTTAGTATATCATTATTTACAGTGGTCCTTAAGTAGTTTATCATTATTCACATTGGTCCCTGGGCAGTATATCATTATTCACAGTGGCCCCTGGATAGAATATCATTATTTACAGTGATTCCTTGTCAGTATATCATTATTTACAGTGCACCCTAGGCAGTATATCATTATTTACAGCGATCTCTGGGCAGTATATCATTTACAGCGGTCCCTAGGTAGTATATCATTATTCACAGTGGTCTCTGGGCAGTATATCATTATTTGCAGTGTTCCGTGGGCAGAATATCATCATTTACAGTGGTCCCTGGGCAGTATATCATTATTCTCAGTGGTCCCTGGGCAGTATGTCATTATTTACACGGACCCTGGGCAGTATATAATTATTTACTGTGGTCCCTGGGCAGTACATCATTAGTTACAGTGGTCCCTGGGCAGTATACCATTATTTACAGTGGACCCGGGGCAGTATATCATTATTTACTGTGGTCCCTGGACAGTATAGCATTATTTACAGTGGTCCCTGGGTAGAATATCATTAATTACTGTGGTCTTTGGGTAGAATATCATTATTTACAGTGCTCCCTGGGTAGTATATCATTATTTACAGTGGTCCCTGGGTAGAATATCATTATTTACTGTGGTCTTTGGGCAGAATATCATTATTTACAATGGTCCCTGGGCAGTATATCATTATTTACAGTGGTCCCTGGGCAGTATGTCATTATTTACAGTGGTCCCTGGATAGAATATCATTATTTACAGTGGTCCCTGGTTAGTGTATCATTATTTACAGTAGTCCCTGTGTAGTATATCATTGTTTAGAGTTTTCCCTGGGCAGAATATTATTATTTACAGTGTTCCCTGGGTAGTATATAGTTATATACAGAGATCCCTCGTCAGTATATCATGACTTATAGCGGTCCTGGGCAGTATATCGTTATTTACAGTGGTCCCTGGGCAGTATATCATCTTTCACAGTGGTCCCTGGGCAATATATCATTATTCACAGTGGTCCCTGATTAGTTTATCAATATTTACAGTGGTCCATGTGTAGTATATCAATATTTACAGTGGTCCCTGGGCAGTATATCATTATTTACAGCGGTCCCTGGGCCGCATATCATTATTTACAGTGGGTCCTGGCCAGTATATCATTATTCACAGTGGCCCCTGGTTAGTTTATCATTATTTACAGTGGTCCATGCGTAGTATATCATTATTTACAGTGGTCCCTGGGCAGTATATCATTATTTACAGCGGTCCCTGAGCGGTATATCTTTATTTACAGTGGGTCCTGGGCAGTATATCATTATTTACAGTGGACCCTGGATAGAATATCATTATTTACAGTGATTCCTAGTCAGTATATCATTATTTTCAGTGATCCCTGGGGAGTATATCATGATTTATAGAGGTCCCTGGGTAGTATGTCATTATTTACAGTGGTCCCTGGTTAGTATATCATTATTTACAGTGATCCCTGGGCAGTATATCATGATTTATAGAGGTCCCTCGGCTGTATATCATTATTTACAGTGGTCTCTGGGCAGTATATCATTATTTACAGCGGTCCCTAGGTAGTATATCATTATTCACAGTGGTCTCTGGGTAATATATCATTATTTACTGTGGTCCCTGGCAGTATATCATTATTTACAGTGTTTACAGGGTAGTATATCATTATTTACAGTGGTCCCTTGACAGTATATCATTATTTACAGTGGACCCTGGGCAGTATATCATTATTTACAGTGGTCCCTGGGGAGAATATCATTATTTACAGTGGTCCCTGGGTAGTATATCATTATTTACAGTGGTCCCTGGGTAGTATATCATTATTTACTGTGGGCCCTGGGTAGTATATCATTATCTACAGTGATCCCTGGGCAGTGTATCATTATTCACAGTGGTCCCTGGGCAGTATATCATTATTTACAGTTTTCCCTGGGCAGCATAATATTATTTACAGCTGTCCCTGGGTAGTATATCATTATTTACAGTGGTCCCTAGGTAGTATATCATTATTTACAGCTGTCCCTGGGCAGTATATCATTATTCACATTGGTCCCAGGGCAGTATATCATTATTTACAGTGGTCCCTGGGCAGTATGTCATTATTTACAGCTGTCCCTGGGTAGTATATCATTATTTACAGTGTTCCCTGAGTACAATATCATGAATTACTGTGGTCTTTGGGTAGAATATCATTATTTACAGTGGTCCCTGGGCAGTATATCATTATTCACAGTGGTCCCAGGGCAGTATATCATTATTTACAGTGGGCCCTGGACAGTATATCATTATTTACCGTGTTCCCTAGGCAGTATATCATTATTTACAGTGGTCCCTGGGTAGTATATCATTATTTGCAGTGGTCCCTGGGTAGAATATCATGATTTACAGTGGTCCCTGAGTGAATATCATTATTTACAGTGTTCCCTGGGGTAGAATATCATTATTTACAGTTGTCCGTGGGCAGTATATCATTATTTACAGCGATCCCTGGGCAGTATATCATTATTTACAGTGGCCCCTGTGTAGTATATAATTAATTACAATGGTCCCTGGGCAGTATATCATTATTTAGGGTGGGCCCTGGGTAGTATATCTTTATTTACAGTGGTCCCTGGGCAGAATATCATTATTTACAGTGGTCCCTGGGAAGTATATCATTATTTACAGTGGTTCCTGGACAGAATATCATTATTTACAGAGGTCCCTGTGTAGTATATCATTATTACCGGGGACCCTGGGCAGTGTATCACTATTGACAGTGGTTCCTGGGCAGAATATCATTATTTACAGTGGTCCCTGGGTAGTATATCATTATTTACAGTTGTCACTGGGGACCATATCTTTATTCACAGAGGTCCCTCAGCAGTGTATAGTTCCTGGCACTACATCATTGCCCTAGGTCAATCTCCAAACTAATCCCACTCTCCCCACAGCCCTGGGTCCATCCTCAATACTAATCCCACTGCCCCCACAGCCCTATGTCAATCCCCAAACTAATCCCACTCTCCCCACAGCCCTGGGTCAATCCCCAATACTAATCCCACTATCCTCACCGCCCTGTGTCAATCCCCAAACTATTACCACTCTCCCCACAGCCCTGTGTCAATCCTCAATACTAATCCCACTCTCCCCACAGCCCAGCGTCAATCCCCAATACTAATCCCACTGTCCCCACATCCCTGGGCCAATCCCCAAATTAATCCCACTCTCCCCACAGCCCTGTGCCAATCCCCAGACTAATCCCAATCTCCCCACAGCCCTGGGTCAATCCCGAATACTAATCTCATTCTCCCCACAGCCCTGTGTCAATCCCCAAACTAATCCCACTGCCCCACAGCCCTGGGTCAATCCCCAAACTAATCCCACTCCCCCCACAGCTCTGTGTCAATCCCCAATACTAATCCCACTCTCGCAACAGCCCTGGGTCAATCCCCAAACTAATCCCACTGTCCCACAGCCCTGTGTCAATCCCCAAACTAATCCCACTCTCCCCACAGGCCTGTGTCAATCCCCAATACTAATCCCACTCTCCCCACAGCCCTGTGCCAATCCCCAAACTAATCCCTCTCTCCCCACAGCCCTGAGTCAATCCCCAAACTAATCCCACTGTCCCACCGCCCTGGGTCAATCCCCAAACTAATCCCAGTCTCCCCACAGCCCTGGGTCAATCCCCAAACTAATCCCAATCTCCCCACAGCCCTGGGTCAATCCACAAACTAATGCCACTCTCCCCACAGCCCTGGGTCAATCCCCAAACTAATCCCTCTCTCCCCACAGCCCTGGGTCAATCCCCAAACTAATCCCACTCTCCCCACAGCCCTGTGTCAATCCCCAAACTAATCCCACTCTCCCCACAGCCCTGGGTCAATCCCCAAACTAATCCCACTCTCCCCACAACCCTGGGTCAATCCCCAAACTAATCCCACTCTCCCCACAGCCCTGGGTCAATCCCCAAACTAATCCCTCTCACCCCACAGCCCTGTGCCAATGCCCAATACTAATCCCACTCTCCCCACAGCCCTGTGTCAATCCCCAATACTAATCCCACTCTCCCCACAGCACTGTGTCAATCCCCAAACTAATCCCACTCTCCCCACAACCCTGGGTCAATCCCCAAACTAATCCCACTCTCCCCACATCCCTGGGTCAATCCCCAATACTAATCCCACTCTCCCCACAGCCCTGTGTCAATCCCCAAACTAATCCCAGTCTCCCCACAGCCCTGTGGGGAATTTTCCATCGTGATCACATTTCTGATTGTGGAATCTTACTGGGCAATCAATATTCTTGCTGTCAGTTTGTACACCTTCGAGTATTAAGAGAGATAGAAATCCATTTTCAGAGAGTCTAAACTTAATTTTGAAAGTGCCTCATTTGTGGGCTCTTCCTGTGCACACGCTGCCTTCAGAATTCCCCAAATTAAAAACAAGGTGAGAGAGGAGTGACAGGAGTGAGGTAACAGAAAGCAGTTGGGGTTAGCAAACTGACCATTTTAATTTCATCTAAATTATTCCATTTTAATTTCTAATTCAGAAATTGACATCAGTGGATTTCAGTGAACTACCCCATTGAACCTCCCTGTCTAATAATATGATGTTGTTGCCGAAGTCCCTGTATTTATTCAGGAAATACCTTATATCTCCAAGTGGGAAAAATCAAATTGAATCCAAATTTATAGATCAGATCACTGAAGAAATCTGCCTGTGAGTAACAGAATAAGATTGTCCCCATCAAAGACTCCCAAGGCAGAAACGTCCTGGGGTTCCTTACCGGTCTTTACCCATTGTATAGAAAGCCCCCTTGGGAGACAGACAAATAGACATCCCAAACTAGTCAGAAATTCAGGGGGAAATAAATATTTACATCAAGACTGAAGTAACAGGACATTGCTCGATCTGTTGCTGTCGCCTGAATTAACATAACCACAGACAGGACAAATGCCTCTGGCCTCTCCTGTGAAGGCACATCTTTGGTAAACAATCACAGCGGACAGACTGAAAACATTCATCACAGAAAGTCAGGTGGTAGGTCTACACACAGATCTCTGAGGACATCCCAAACAATACTGTTTCTAACCATTTCCCAATAGTATTTTAACTTATGCTTCAATTCTGTTATCCAAAAATGTGGTTCCTGTGTGATGATTATGTTAAGACAGCAGCTTGCTGGATCTATTGCTGTGTCATTTATCAATAGTTAGATTGGTATCTCTTGTCAGTCATTTACATGTCAATATTGAGCAATCCTCAGAGGCAGACATTCCACACATGGCAGAGACAAGGGCTGGAGTTTGCTCAGGGAAGCGGGAACTGCCTCTCAATTTTTGTTATTCTGTGGTTAATAACTGAGATATTTCTAGGTGGATGTTGCTGAGAGTCTGTGTAACTGAGAGAGAGAATTTGGCCTCTTGCTGTGTTTCTAGTTTAAACATTTTCCTGTGTATTAGTTCATTTGCACCCTCTTTTCCCCAGGAATTTGAATTTTGAAGACTGCAATGTGACAAGGAATCTTTGGACAAGGGATTTTCTCCAGAGGACAAGTGGGTGGACTGAGGCCTACTCCAAAGGCCGCACTCACGCGAGTTGTCTCTTTATTGCCACCCCGGCTTTGCACTCAGATACAAACACAGTAAACCTTTGGTGGGTGACAAAGAGTGAATTAAAATCTGTAATGTGAAGCTCTCCAATTTTGTTTCTGAATCCAAACTAACAGGGGTTATTTTAAATCTGGGTGTCCCAAAAAGTGGGGGGGTGGGGGGGGTTGGATTTCATTGCCTGAGCCCAGGTCACTCTCCGTATAACCTGTTAGCTATTTTAAACGACACTCAACACTGCTGACTGCAGCTTCTGGGATCTTTCTGTGTATCAATGGACTTTGTTTTATAAAGGTTTTTCTTTGTTTTGAGAGGCAGTTTAACGCTGTCAGAGAATTGAAGGGAGTTCTTCAGACTTGGTCCAATCCACACACAGGATGATGGGGAGGAAGGGGTTTAGATCCAGAGGGGAATGGGGCTAGAAGCAGGAGTGAGTGGGGAGGGTGGGGAGACGGCACCCCACCTGGTTAGGTTGACATTGCTGCTGCTGTGGGATCTTGCTGTTCATGCACAGGACTGCGGCTTTTAAGCAATTGTGATCACAACTCTTAAAAATAAAATAGCACATGGACTGCAAAGTGGGTTCGAAGATCTCAAATGTTAAAGTCTTGGGACTGAGTGAGTTGATGAACCGTTTTCACAGGGGACTGAGGGGCTATTCAGCCATGATCACACTGCTGCTTGTGGGATCTTACTGTGCAATCAATACTGCCGTCAATGTGCACAATGCAACAATGGTGCAGAAACAGAGAAAGAGAGAGAGAGGGAAATCTCACATCAGAAACTCTGAACTCAATTTTGAAAGTGTTTTTGGGATCTCCCTGTGCACAAGTTGCCAGCAGAATTCATAACATTAACAATAGTGGGGTCACTTTAGGGCAGCAAGGTGGCGCAGTGAGTTAACGCTGCAGCTTCACAGCACCGAGGTCCCAGGTTCGATCCCGGCTCGAGGTCACTGTCCGTGTGGAGTTTACCCATTGTCCCCGTGTTTGTGTGGGTTTCGCCCCCACAACCCAAAGATGTGCCGGGCAGGTGAATTTACCACGCTAAATTGCCTCTTAATTGGAAAAAATAAATTGGGTATTTTAAAAATAGTGGAGTCACTTTCAAAACAAACGCATCGACTTTGAAGTAATCTCGACGGCTTGAAATAAAAGTCCCTTAACTTGAAGCAGGTAAATTCTGGAACGAAGCCTGTATTTTAGGCCGAGACATAAATATGATGGTGAAATTAAATCCGCAGGGGACATTTGAATTTAGTTTGCTGTGGTTGTTGGATTCCTGTGCCTGACCCTCTCTCTCTCTCTCTCTCTCTCCTTCCCAACTACTGGGGTACTGGGGAGAGGGAAAGAGAGAGAGAGCGAAGTACAGAAAGAGTGTTGGGAGGAGGGCGGTGAGGGAGATTAGAGAGAGGGAGAGGAGAAAGACAGAGAGGATGAAGGGAGAAATTTGACCCATTCACAACTGGGTGGGGGAAAGAATTCCTCAAACTGGACAGGGAACTGACTATTCTATTATTTTTTTAAATTTAGAGTACCCAATTCATTTTTCCCATTAAGGGGCAATTTAGCATGGCCAATCCACCTAGCTTGCACCTTTGTGGGTTGTGGGGACGAAACCCACACAATCACGGGGAGAATGTTCAAACTCCACAGGAACTGACTATTCATAACTGGACAGGGAAAGAACACGCTCAAATCCACACAGGGAAGTAAACTTTCACAACTGAACAGTGGAAAGGCAAACACCATCTGGGTAGGGAACTGACCTCACCACAAATGGACATGCGATAGGCACACTCAAACTTGAAGAGAGACACGACCCATTAACAACTGTACATGATCCATTCATAATTGATCAGGAGACAGACACACTCAATTCTGGAAGAGGGAACTGACCCACTCACAACTGGACATGGGTAATACCCCGAAATCTGGAGAGGGAACTGACCCTTCCACCACTGGACAGGTGAAAGACACACTCACATCTGGACTGGGAACAGGCCCATCCACCACTGGGCAGGTGAAAGACACACTCACATCTGGACTGGGAACAGGCCCATCCACCACTGGACAGGTGAAAGGCACACTCACATCTGGACTGGGAACAGGCCCATTCACCACTGGGCAGGGGAAAGACACACTCACATCTGGACTGGGAACTGACCCATCCACCACTGGACAGGGGAAAGACACACTCACATCTGGACTGGGAACTGACCCATCCACCACTGGGCAGGGGAAAGACACACTCACATCTGGACTGGGAACAGGCCCATCCACCACTGGGCAGGTGAAAGACACACTCACATCTGGACTGGGAACAGACCCATCCACCACTGGACAGGTGAAAGACACACTCACATCTGGACTGGGAACAGGCCCATCCACCACTGGGCAGGTGAAAGGCACACTCACATCTGGACTGGGAACAGGCCCATCCACCACTGGACACGTGAAAGGCACACTCACATCTGGACTGGGAACTGACCCTTCCACCACTGGACAGGTGAAAGACACACTCACATCTGGACTGGGAACAGGCCCATCCACCACTGGGCAGGTGAAAGGCGCACTCACATCTGGACTGGGAACAGGCCCATCCACCACTGGGCAGGTGAAAGACACACTCACATCTGGGCTGGGAACAGACCCATCCACCACTGGACAGGTGAAAGACACACTCACATCTGGACTGGGAACAGGCCCATCCACCACTGGACAGGTGAAAGACACACTCACATCTGGGCTGGGAACAGACCCATTCACTGGTGGACAGGGGAATGTCACATCCAAATCTGCTAAGGACAGAGACCCAAACTCAACTGGACAGGGGGAAATAACATTCAAGTCTAGCGATTTAACTATCCCATTCACAACTGGATAGGGGAAGCGCGTTTTTAAATATGGAGTGGGATCTGACCCATTCACAACTGGACAGGGGAAAAACTCTCTCAAAATGGACGTGGAACTGACCATTCATCTCTGGACAGGGCAAAGGCAAACTCAAATCTGGAAGAGGGAACTGACTCATTCACAACTCGACAGTTGAAAGGTATACTGAAATCTTGACAGGGAACTGACCCATTCACAACTGGAGAGGAATAAAACAGACTCAAATCTGGAAGGGGAACTGACTCGTTCCTCACTGGACAGTGGAGATATACACTCAAATCTGGAAGAGGGAACTGACCGATTCACAACTGGACAACAGAAAAACACACTCAAATGTGGACAAGGAACTGGCACATTCATAACTGGACAGTGGAAAGACACACTCAAGCCTGGAAGAGGGATCTGACCCATTCACAACAGAATGGTGGATAAACACCCGCAAGCGGACAGGGGAAAGGCACACTCAAATCTGGACAAGGAACGTTCCATTGATAACTAGACAGGGGAAATGCACACACATCTGGGGAAGATCTGACCCATTCACAACTGGGCGGGGAAAATAATCCATCAAACTGAACAGGGAACTGACCCATTACAACTGCACAGGGGAAATACGTCCTCATTCTGGAAAGGGAACAGACCATTCATATCTGGACAGGGGAAAGACACACTCAAATCTCGTTATCGAACTGACTGTATCAAACCTGGACATGGAAGAGACAACTCAAATCTGGAGAGGAAACAAACTAATTCACAACTGGACAAGGGGAAGGCTCACTCACACCTGGGAAGGGACTTCACACATTCACAAATGGACAGTGAATTGACCATTCATAACTGGACAGAGGGAAGACACAGTCAAATCTGCAAAGAGAATTGACAGTTCTGCGCACAACAGGGGAATGACACAATAATGTATGTTATGGGAAATGACCCATCCAACACTGGACATGTGAAAGGCGCACTAACCCCTGGACTGGGAACAGACCCATTCACTGTTGACGGCGGAAAGTCACACTCAAATCTGCCAAGGAAACTGACCCAACCACAACTGGGCTGGCAAAAAAACATTCAAATCTCGAGAGTTAACTGACCCATTCACACTGGAGAGGGGAAAGACACACTCCAATCTGGAGAGAGAACTGACCCATTCACAACTGGACAGGGAAAGTAATCTCAAAATGGATAGGGAACAGACCTCTGGACAGTGGATAGGCAAACTCCAATATGAAAGAGGGAAACAACCCATTCACAACAGGACAGTGGGAAACACACTCCAATCTGGAGAGGGAACAGACTCATTCACAACAGGACAGTGGGAAGGCTCACTCCAATCTGGAGAGGGAACAGACTCATTCACAACAGGACAGTGGGAAATACACACTCCAATCTGGAGAGGGAACAGACTCATTCACAACAGGACAGTGGGAAGGCTCACTCCAATCTGGAGAGGGAACAGACTCATTCACAACAGGACAGTGGGAAAACACACTCCAATCTGGAGAGGGATCAGACTCATTCACAACTCGACAATGGAAAGGCACACTCCAATCTGGAGAGGGAACAGACTCATCCACAACAGGACAGTGGGAAGGCACACTCCAATCTGGAGAGGGAACAGACTCATTCACAACAGGACAGTGGAAAGGCACACTCCAATCTGGAGAGGGAACAGACTCATTCACAACAGGACAGTGGGAAAACACACTCCAATCTGGAGAGGGAACAGACTCATCCACAACAGGACAGTGGGAAGGCACATTCCAATCTGGAGAGGGAACAGACTCATTCACAACAGGACAGTGGGAAAACACACTCCAATCTGGAGAGGGAACAGACTCATTCACAACAGGACAGTGGGAAATACACACTCAAATCTGGAGAGGGAACAGACTCATCCACAACAGGACAGTGGGAAGGCACATTCCAATCTGGAGAGGGAACAGACTCATTCACAACAGGACAGTGGGAAATACACACTCCAATCTGGAGAGGGAACAGACTCATTCACAACAGGACAGTGGGAAGGCACACTCCAATCTGGAGAGGGAACAGACTCATTCACAACAGGACAGTGGGAAGACACACTCAAATCCCGGCAGAGAACTGACCCATTCACAACTAGAGAGGAGTAAAACTAACTCAAATATGGTCAGGGAACTAATTCATTCATCACTGGACAGTGGAAAGGCACACTCAAATCTGGAAGAGGGATCTGACCCATTTACACCAGGATAGAGGAAAAACTCCCTCAAGTGGACTAGTGAAACATACACTCAAATCTTCATCGGGAACTGTCACATTCAAAACTGGACAGTGGTAATGCTCACTCAAATCTGGAGAGGAAGTTGCCACGTTCACAACTGGACTGTGGAAATACACACTTGAATCTGGAGTGGGAATGGGCTCATTCACAACAGCACAGTGGAAAGACACACTCAAATCTTGACAGGGAACTGACCCATTCGCAACGGGACAGGGGAAAGACACACGGAAAACTGTCAAGGGAGCTGACCCAACCACAAATGGACAGGGTTAAAAACATCCAATTCTGGAGAGGTAACTGATCCGTGCACAACAGGATAGTGGAAAGACACATGCAAATCTGGAGGAGAGAACTGACCCATTCACAACAGGATAGGGAAAGTCTACCTCACAATTGAATAGGGAAAAGACACACTCAAATCTAGAGAGGCAAATGACCCATTCACAACTTGAACAGGGGAAATACTCCCTCAAAGTGGATGGGGAACTGACCATTCATATCTGGACAGTGGAAGTACACACTGAAATCTGCAAATCAGGAGAGGCAACTGGCCCATTCACAACTGGACAGGGGAAATACTCTCTCAAACTGGAAAGGGAACAAACCATATCTGGACAGGGAAATAACACACTGCAATCTCGTCAGGGAGCTGACCTATTCAACGCTGGACATGGGAAAGACACACTCAAATTTGGAGAGGGAACAGACCATTCACAAATGGACAGAGTAAAAGCACACTTACATCTGGGGAGGAATCTGACCCATTCACAACTGGATGGGGGAAAGAATCTCACAAACAGGACAGGGAACTGACTATTCTTTTTTTTTTAAGTTAGAGTACCCAATTAATTTTTCCTCATTGACGGGCAATTTAGCATGGCCAATCCACCCAGCTTGCACATTTGTGGGTTGTGGGGACGAAACCCACACAAACACAGGGAGAATGTGCAAACTCCACAGGAACTGACAATTCATGGACAGGGAAAGAACACACTCAAATCCACACAGGGAAGTAAACTTTCACAACTGAACAGTGGAAAGGCAAACACCATCTGGGCAGGGAACTGACCTCACCACAAGTGGACATGCGATAGGCACACTCAATCTGGACGAGAGACACAACCCATTAACAACTGTACATGACCTATTGATAATTGATCAGGAGACAGATACACTCAATTCTGGACAGGGGAACTGACCCACTCACAACTAGACAGGGGAAATACACTCAAAGCTGGAGAGGGAACTGACCCTTCCTCCACTGGGCAGGTGGAAGACGCAGTCACATCTGGAATGGGAACAGACCCATTCACTGCTGGACAGGGGAAAGTCACACTCAAATCTGCCAAGGAAACAGACCCAACCACAACTGGACAGGGGAAAATACCATTCAAGTCTAGAGATCTAACTGTCCCCATTCACAACTGGACAGGGGAAGCGCACATTTAAATATGGAGTGGGATCTAACCCATTCACAACTGTAAAGGGGTTAAAATCTCTCAAAATGGATGGGGAACTGAACATTCATCTCTGGACAGGGGAAAGGCAAACTCAAATCTGGAAGAGGGAACTGGCTCATTCAAAACAGGACAGTAGAAAGGCACACTCCAATCTCGGCAGGGAGTTGACCCGTATACATCTGGAGAGGAGTAAAACAGACTCAAATATGGAAGGGGAACTAACTCAATAGTAACTGGACAGTGGAAAGACGCACTCCAATCTGGAGATGGAATGGCCTCATTCACAACAGGACAGTGGGAAGGCACACTCCAATCTGGAGATGGAATGGCCTCATTCACAACAGGACAGTGGGAAGGCACACTCCAATCTGGAGATGGAATGGCCTCATTCACAACAGGACAGTGGGAAGGCACACTCCAATCTGGAGATGGAATAAACTAATTCACAACAGGACAGTGGGAAGACAACTCAAATCCCGACAGGGAAATGACCCATTCACAACTGCAGAGGAGTAAAACTGACTCAAATCTGGATGGGGAACTAACTCATTCACAACTGGACAAGGGAAAGACACACTCAAATTTGAACAAGGAAATGACACATTCATAACTGGGCAGTGGAAAGGGAACAGACTCATTCAGAAAGGGACAGTGGAAATACACACTCATAGAACATAGAACATAGAACGATACAGCGCAGTACAGGCCCTTCGGCCCACGATGTTGCACCGACATGGGAAGTCAAAAACTAAAGGCCATCTAACCTACACTATGCCCTTATCATCCATATGCTTATCCAATAAACTTTTAAATGCCCTCAATGTTGGCGAGTTCACTACTGTTGCAGGTAGGGCATTCCACGGCCTCACCACTCTTTGCGTAAAAAACCTACCTCTGACCTCTGTCCTATATCTATTACCCCTCAATTTAAGGCTATGTCCCCTCGTGCTAGCCACCTCCATCCGCGGGAGAAGGCTCTCGCTGTCCACCCTATCTAACCCTCTGATCATTTTGTATGCCTCTATTAAGTCACCTCTTAACCTTCTTCTCTCTAACGAAAACTACCTCAAGTCCATCAGCCTTTCCTCATAAGATTTTCCCTCCATACCAGGCAACATCCTGGTAAATCTCCTCTGCACCCGTTCCAAAGCTTCCACGTCCTTCCTATAATGAGGCGACCAGAACTGTACGCAATACTCCAAATGCGGCCGTACCAGAGTTTTATACAGCTGCAACATGACCTCATGGCTCCGGAACTCAATCCCTCTACCAATAAAGGCCAACACACCATAGGCCTTCTTCACAGCCCTATCAACCTGGATGGCAAGTTTCAGGGATCTATGTACATGGACACCGAGATCCCTCTGCTCATCCACACTACCAAGAATTTTACCATTAGCCAAATATTCCGCATTCCTGTTATTCTTTCCAAAGTGAATCACCTCACACTTCTCTACATTAAACTCCATTTGCCACCTCTCAGCCCAGCTCTGCAGCTTATCTATGTCCCTCTGTAACCTGCAACATCCTTCCACACTGTCTACAACTCCACCGACTTTAGTGTCGTCTGCAAATTTACTCACCCAACCTTCTGCGCCCTCCTCTAGGTCATTTATTAAAATAACAAACAGCAACGGCCCCAGTACAGATCCTTGTGGTACGCCACTCGTAACTGAACTCCATTCTGAACATTTGCCATCAACCACCACCCTCTGTCTTCTTTCAACTAGCCAATTTCTGATCCATATCTCTAAATCACCCTCAATCCCCAGCCTCCGTATTTTCTGCAATAGCCGACCGTGGGGAACCTTATCAGACGCTTTACTGAAATCCATATACACCACATCAACTGCTCTACCCTCGTCTACCTGTTCTGTCACCTTCTCAAAGAACTCGATAAGTTCTGTGAGGCATGACCTACCCTTCACAAAACCATGCTGACTATCCCTAATCATATTATTCCTATCTAGATGATTATAAATCGTATCTCTTATAATCCTCTCCAAGACTTTACCCACAACAGATGTGAGGCTCACCAGCCTATAGTTACCAGGGTTATCTCTACTCCCCTTCTTGAACAAAGGGATCACATTTGCTATCCTCGCTATGCTCGGCCTCAAAGACAGTTACATTTTAGCCATCCTCGGCCTCTAAGGCGTTTCAAATTTTGCCACGCTTGGCCTTGAAGATGTTAAAATTTAGCAATGCCCAACATCCAAGTTGCAGCACGGTAGCATGATGGTTAGCATAAATGCTTCACAGCTCCAGGGTCCCAGGTTCGATTCCCGGCTGGGTCACTGTCTGTGCGGAGTCTGCACGTCCTCCCCGTTTGTGCGTGGGTTTCCTCCGGGTGCTCCGGTTTCCTCCCACAGTCCAATGATGTGCGAGTTAGGTGGATTGGCCATGCTAAATTGCCTGTAGTGTCCTAATAAAAGTAAGGTTAAGTGGGGGGGGGGGGGTTGTTGGGTTACGGGTATAGGGTGGATACGTGGGTTTGAGTAGGGTGATCATTGATCGGCACAACATCGAGGGCCGAAGGGCCTGTTCTGTGCTGTACTGTTCTATGTTCTATGTTCTATGTTGAAAATTTTGCCATATGCGGCATCGAAGATGTTGAAAACTAAGCCATCCTCAGTCTCGAAGACATTGAAAATGTATCCGTGCTTGGCCTAGAATGTGTTTAAAATTCATACGCGCTCGATTCAAAGCTGCTGAATATTTAGCCATCCTCGGCCTCGAAGATGTTTAAAATTTAGCCATCCTCGGTCCTAAGACGTTTAAAATTCTCCATGCTCGGTCTTGGAGATGGTTAAAATTTAGCCATGCTCGGCCTCTGAGACTTTTAAAATTTAGCCATCCCCGGCTTCCAAGATGTTTAATATTTACCCATGTGCGGCCTCTAAGATGTTTAAAATTTAGCCATGCTTGGCCTTGAAAATGGTAAAATTTAGCAATGTGCAACCTCGAAGATGTTTAAAATTTAGCCATGCTCGGCCCCTAAAATGATTAATATTTAGCCACGCTCGGCCACGAAGGTGTTGAAAATTAATCCATGCTGGGCTTCGAAGGTGTTTAAAATTTAGACACTCGATTCAAAGCTGTTGAAAATTTTGGCATCCTCGGCCTCGAAGAGTTTTATAATTCTCCATGCTCGGCCTTGGAGATATTTAAAATTACGCCATGCTCAGCCATGAAGATAGATAAAATGTAGCCATGCTCGGCTATGAATATATTTGTAATTAACCATGTTCGGCCTCAAAGCTGTCTAACATGTAGCCATGCTTAGCCTCGAAGATGTTGAAAATTTAGTCATGATCTGCCTTAATGATGTTTAATTTTTTTTCATTCTCGGCCTAGAAGAAGATATCTCTGACACATTTAAAATTCAGCCATCCTCCGCCCCGAGACGTTTAAAATTTCGTCATGATTGGCCTTGAAGGTGGCAAAATTTAGTAATTCCCAACGTCGAAGATGTGAAAAATTTAGCCATCCTTGGCCTCGAAGATGTTTAAAACTTAGCAATGCTCGGCCTCGAAGCTGTTGAAGATTTAGCCATCCTCGGCCACTAAGACTCTAAAAAGGTAGCCATGTTCGGCCTCTGGGACATATAACATTTTGCCATCCAAGGCCGCTATGTCTTTTCAAATTTCGCCATACTTGGCCTTGAAAATGGTAACATTTGCAATGCCCAACCTTGTAGATGTTGAATATTTAGCCCTGCACAGCCACCAAGATGTTGAATATTTAGCCCTGCATGGCCACCAAGATGTTGAATATTTAGCCATACACGGCCACCAAGATGTTGAATATTTAGCCCTGCACAGCCACCAAGATGTTGAATATTTAGCCCTGCACAGCCACCAAGATGTTGAATATTTAGCCCTGCACAGCCACCAAGATGTTGAATATTTAGCCCTGTACGGCCACCAAGATGTTGAATATTTAGCCCTGTACGGCCACCAAGATGTTGAATATTTAGCCCTGTACGGCCACCAAGATGTTGAATATTTAGCCCTGTACGGCCACCAAGATGTTGAATATTTAGCCCTGCACAGCCACCAAGATGTTGAATATTTAGCCCTGTACGGCCACCAAGATGTTGAATATTTAGCCCTGTACGGCCACCAAGATGTTGAATATTTAGCCCTGCACAGCCACCAAGATGTTGAATATTTAGCCCTGCACGGCCACCAAGATGTTGAATATTTAAACATACACGGCCACCAAGATGTTGAATATTTAGCCCTGTACGGCCACCAAGATGTTGAATATTTAGCCATACACGGCCACCAAGATGTTGAATATTTAGCCCTGCACGGCCACCAAGATGTTGAATATTTAGCCATACACGGCAACCAAGATGTTGAATATTTAGCCCTGCACGGCAACCAAGATGTTGAATATTTAGCCATACACGGCCACCAAGATGTTGAATATTTAGCCCTGCACGACCACCAAGATGTTGAATATTTAGCCATACACGGCCACCAAGATGTTGAATATTTAGCCCTGCACGACCACCAAGATGTTGAATATTTAGCCCTGCACGGCCACCAAGATGTTGAATATTTAGCCCTGTACGGCCACCAAGATGTTGAATATTTAGCCATCCTCGGCCACCAAGATGTTGAATATTTAGCCCTGTACGGCCACCAAGATGTTGAATATTTAGCCCTGCACGGCCACCAAGATGTTGAATATTTAGCCATCCTCGGCCACCAAGATGTTGAATATTTAGCCATACACGGCCACCAAGATGTTGAATATTTAAACATGCTTGGCATCGAAGGTATTTAAATATCTGACACGCTAGATTCAAAGCTCTTGAAAATGTAGCCATCCTCGGCCTCTGAGATGTTTAAAATTTAGCCATGCTCGGGCAGTAAGACGTTTAAAATTTAGCCATGCTTAGCCTCGAAGACAATTTAAATTTAGTCATGACCCGCCTCAAGAATGTTTACATTTTTTCATTCTCGGCCTACAGGATGTTTAAAATTTAGCCATGCTCGGCCTCAAAGACATTGAAAAGTTACTGATGCTCGGCCTCTGACACAATTTAAATTTAGCCATCCTCGTGTCTGAGACGTTTAAAATGACGCCATGCTGAGCCACGAAGATGTTGAAAATTGAGCCACGCTTGGTCTCTGAGACATTTAAAATTTAGCCATGCTCGGCCTCTAAGATGTTGAAAATTTAGCCATGTTGGGCATCGAAGATGTTTAAGATTTAGACACGCTCGAATTCAAAGCTGTTTATAATTTATCCATCCTCGGCCTCAAGGTCGGTTCAATTTTAGCCATCCTCGGCCTCAAAAATGATTAAAATGTAGCCATGCTCGGCCTGGTAGTAGTTTAAAATTTAGACGTGTTCGGAGTCAAATATGGTCAAATTTTAGCCACCCTCGGGCCCTAAGATGTTTATATTTAGCCATGCTCGGCCTTTAAGATGTTTACAATTCAAACATGCTCAATTTCAAATCTGTTTAAAATTTATCCATCAGCGGCCTCGAAGACGGTTAAAATTTAGCCATCCTCAGCATCTCAGGCGTTTCAAATATCGCCATGCTTGGCCTTGAAGATTGTAAAATTGAGCAATGTCCACGCTGGAAATCTTGAAAATTTAGCCATGCTCGGTCTCGATGATTTTGAAAGTTTATCCATGCTTGGCCTCGATGTTGTTTAAAATTTAGACACTCTCGATTCAAAGCTGTTGTAAATTTAGCCATCCTCAGCCTCGAAGATGTTTAAAACTTAGCTATCGTCGGGCTCTAAGACGTTTCAAATTCTCCATGCTCGGCCTTGCAGATGGTTAAACTTTAGCCATTCTCGGCCTCCGAGAAGATTAAAATTTAGCCGTGCTCAGTCTCCGAGAAGATTAAAATTTAGTCGCGCTCGGCCTCCGAGAAGATTAAAATTTAGCCATGCTCGGCCTCCGAGAAGATTAAAATTTAGCCATGCTCAGTCTCCGAGAAGATTAAAATTTAGTCGCGCTCGGCCTCCGAGAAGATTAAAATTTAGCCATGCTCGGCCTCCGAGAAGATTAAAATTTAGCCATGCTCAGCCTCCAAGAAGATTAAAATTTAGCCATGCTCGGCCTCCGAGAAGATTAAAATTTAGCCATGCTCGGCCTGTGAGAAGATTAAAATTTAGCCGTGCTCGGCCTCCGAGAAGATTAAAATTTAGCCATGCTCGGCCTCCGAGAAGATTAAAATTTAGCCGTGCTCGGCCTCCGAGAAGATTAAAATTTAGCCATGCTCGGCCTCCGAGAAGATTAAAATTTAGCCATGTTCGGCCTCCGAGAAGATTAAAATTGAGCCATGCTCGGCCTGTGAGAAGATTAAAATTTAGCCATGCTCGGCCTGTGAGAAGATTAAAAGTTAGCCATGCTCGGCCTCCGAGAAGATTAAAATTTAGCCATGCTCGGCCTGTGAGAAGATTAAAATTTAGCCATGCTCGGCCTGTGAGAAGATTAAAATTTAGCCATGCTCGGCCTGTGAGAAGATTAAAATTTAGCCGTGCTCGGCCTGTGAGAAGATTAAAATTTAGCCGTGCTCGGCCTGTGAGAAGATTAAAATTTAGCCGTGCTCGGCCTGTGAGAAGATTAAAATTTAGCCGTGCTCGGCCTGTGAGAAGATTAAAATTTAGCCGCGCTCGGTCTCTAACATGTTTAACATTTCGACCTGCTTGGCCTTGAAGATGTTGAAAATATAGCCATGCTCGCCTCAAAGGGTACTAAAATTTAGCCATGCTAGTCCTCGAAGATGTTTA
Organism: Scyliorhinus canicula; assembly: GCF_902713615.1. Classification (NCBI taxonomy): domain Eukaryota; kingdom Metazoa; phylum Chordata; class Chondrichthyes; order Carcharhiniformes; family Scyliorhinidae; genus Scyliorhinus; species Scyliorhinus canicula. The sequence continues at coordinate 31,563 of NW_024055657.1, forward strand.
AAATTTAGCCGTGCTCGACCTCGAAGATGTTTCACATTTTGATATTCTTGGTCTCTGAGACATTTAAGATTTTACAATCCTCTGCCCGATAGCAGGTTGAAATTTTGCCATGCTCGGCCTCAAAGATTTTTAAAACTTAGCCATCCTCGACCCTTGTGTCTTTTCAATTTTGCCATTGTCGGCCTGTAAGACGTTAAACATTTGGCCGGAGTCGACCTTGAAGATGGTAAATTTTAGCCGTATTCAGAGTTAAAGATGGCCAAAATGTAGCCATCCTCGGCCCCTGAGACATATAAATTTAGTCATGCTCGGCCTCTAAGATGTTTAAAATTTAGCCATCTTTGGGCTCCAAGATGTTGAAAGTTTAGACACGCTCGATTTCAAAGCTGTTGAAAATTTAACTATCCTCGGCTCTAAGACATTTGAAATTTAGCCATGCTCAGTCATGAAGCTGGTTAAAATTTAGCAATGCTCAGCCTCGAAGAGCTTAAAAATTGAGCCACGCTCGGCCTCTGCGACATTTAAAATTTAGCCGTGTTCGGAGTCTAAGATGGTCAAAATTTAGCCACCCTCGGTCCCTAAGCCATTTCAATTTAGCTATGTTAGGCCTCTAAGACGGTTAATATTGAGCCATGCTCGGCCTCTGAGACATTTAAAATTTAGCCATCCTCGGCCGCTAAGACGTTTAACATTTTGCCATGCTCGGCCTTAAGATGGTAAATTTTAGCCGTGTTTGGACTCAAAGATGGTCAAAATCCAACCATCCTCGCGCCCGAAGACCTTTAAATTTAGCCATGCTCAGCCTGGAAGATGTTTAAAATTTTTATATTCTTGGCCTATGAGACATTTAAGATCTTGCCATGCTCGGCCCGAAAGTAGTTTGAAATTTAGCCATGCACGGCCTCTGAGATGTTTAAAGGTTAGCCATGTTCGGTCTCGAAGAGGTTGAATATTTTGCCATGCTTAGCCTCGAAGATGTTTAAAATTTAAGCACGCTTGATTTCAAAGCTGTTAAAAATTTAACCATCATCGACATCGAAGACGGTTAAAATTTAGCCATCCTCATCATCTATGGTGTTTCAAATTTAGCCATGCTTGGCCATGAGGTTGCTTCAAATTCTCCCTGCTTGGACTTGGAGAAGGTGGAAATTTAGCCATGCTTGTCCTCTGAGATTTAAAAAATTGAGCCATGCTCGGCATCTGAGATATTTAAAATGACGCCATGCTCAGCCATGAAGATGGTTAACATTTAGACACGCTCGACTTCAAAGCAGTTGAAAATTTACCCATACTCGGCCCCGACGGCGTTTCGGCCTCGAAGCTGTTGAAGATTTTGCTATTTTCGGCCTCGATGACAGTGAAAAATAAGCCATGCTCGGCCTCTGGAACACTGAAAATTTAGCCATCCTCGGCCTCTAAGGCATTTCCAAATTCCCCATGCTTGGCCTTGAAGATGGTAAAATTTAGTAATGTGCAACCTCAAAGAATTTAGCCATGCTCGGCCGAGCAGAAGTTCAGAATTTAGCTGTGTGCGGCCTCGAAGATGGTCAAAATGTAGCCATACTCGGCCCCTAAGATGTTTAGATCTCGCCATTCTCGGCCCCTAAGACGTTTAGATCTCGCCATTCTCGGCCCCTAAGACGTTTAGATCTCGCCATTCTCGGCCCCTAAGACGTTAAGATCTCGCCATTCTCGGCCCCTAAGACGTTTAGATCTCGCCATTCTCGGCCCCTAAGACGTTTAGATCTCGCCATTCTCGGCCCCTAAGACGTTTAGATCTCGCCATTCTCGGCCCCGAAGACGTTTAGATCTCGCCATTCTCGGCCCCGAAGACGTTTAGATCTCGCCATTCTCGGCCCCTAAGATGTTTAGATCTCGCCATTCTCGGGCTCTAAGATGTTTAGATCTCGCCATTCTCGGCCCCTAAGATGTTTAGAATTTACCCATGTTTGGCACCGAAGATGTTTAAAATTTAGACACGCTCGATTTTAAAGCTGCTGACAGGGGCTAGTTTAGCTCACTCAGCTAAATGGCTGGCTTTTAAAGCAGACCAAGCAGGCCAGCAGCACGGTTCGATTCCCGTACCAACTTCCCCGGACCGGCGCCAGAATGTGGCGACTAGGGGCTTTTCAAGGTAACTTCATTGAAGACTACTCGTGACAATAAGCGATATTTTTTCATTTCATTTCATTTTAATTTCATTTAACCATACTCGGCATCGAAGACGGTTAACATTTAGGCATCCTCGGCCTCTAAGATGTTTAAAATTTAGCCATGCTCGGCCTGGTAGAAGGTTAAAATTTAGCTGTGTTCGGACTGAAAGATGGTCAAAGTTTAGCCATTCTCAACCACTAAGGCACTGAAAATGTATCCATGCTCGGCCTGGTAGAAGGTAAAAATGTATCCATGCTCGGCCTGGTAGAAGGTGAAAATGTATCCATGCTCGGCCTGGTAGATGGTGAAAATGTATCCATGCTCGGCCTGGTAGAAGGTGAAAATGTATCAATGCTCGGCTTGGTAGAAGGTGAAAATGTATCCATGCTCGGCCTGGTAGAAGGTGAAAATGTATCCATGCTCGGCCTGGTAGATGGTGAAAATGTATCCATGCTCGGCCTGGTAGAAGGTGAAAATGTATCCATGCTCGGCCTGGTAGAAGGTGAAAATGTATCCATGCTCGGCCTGGTAGAAGGTGAAAATGTATCCATGCTCGGCCTGGTAGAAGGTGAAAATGTATCCATGCTCGGCCTGGTAGAAGGTGAAAATGTATCCATGCTCGGCCTGGTAGAAGGTGAAAATGTATCCATGCTCGGCCTGGTAGAAGGTGAAAATGTATCCATGCTCGGCCTGGTAGAAGGTGAAAATGTATCCATGCTCGGCCTGGTAGAAGGTGAAAATGTATCCATGCTCGGCCTGGTAGAAGGTGAAAATGTATCCATGCTCGGCCTGGTAGAAGGTGAAAATGTATCCATGCTCGGCCTGGTAGAAGGTGAAAATGTATCCATGCTCGGCCTGGTAGAAGGTGAAAATGTATCCATGCTCGGCCTGGTAGAAGGTGAAAATGTATCCATGCTCGGCCTGGTAGATGGTGAAAATGTATCCATGCTCGGCCTGGTAGAAGGTGAAAATGTATCCATGCTCGGCCTGGTAGAAGGTGAAAATGTATCCATGCTCGGCCTGGTAGAAGGTGAAAATGTATCCATGCTCGGCCTGGTAGAAGGTGAAAATGTATCCATGCTCGGCCTGGTAGAAGGTGAAAATGTATCCATGCTCGGCCTGGTAGAAGGTGAAAATGTATCCATGCTCGGCCTGGTAGAAGGTGAAAATGTATCCATGCTCGGCCTGGTAGATGGTGAAAATGTATCCATGCTCGGCCTGGTAGAAGGTGAAAATGTATCCATGCTCGGCCTGGTAGAAGGTGAAAATGTATCCATGCTCGGCCTGGTAGATGGTGAAAATGTATCCATGCTCGGCCTGGTAGAAGGTGAAAATGTATCCATGCTCGGCCTGGTAGAAGGTGAAAATGTATCCATGCTCGGCCTGGTAGAAGGTGAAAATGTATCCATGCTCGGCTTGGTAGAAGGTGAAAATGTATCCATGCTCGGCCTGGTAGAAGGTGAAAATGTATCCATGCTCGGCCTGGTAGAAGGTGAAAATGTATCCATGCTCGGCCTGGTAGATGGTGAAAATGTATCCATGCTCGGCCTGGTAGAAGGTGAAAATGTATCCATGCTCGGCCTGGTAGAAGGTGAAAATGTATCCATGCTCGGCCTGGTAGAAGGTGAAAATGTATCCATGCTCGGCCTGGTAGATGGTGAAAATGTATCCATGCTCGGCCTGGTAGATGGTGAAAATGTATCCATGCTCGGCCTGGTAGAAGGTGAAAATGTATCCATGCTCGGCCTGGTAGAAGGTGAAAATGTATCCATGCTCGGCCTGGTAGAAGGTGAAAATGTATCCATGCTCGGCCTGGTAGAAGGTGAAAATGTATCCATGCTCGGCCTGGTAGAAGGTGAAAATGTATCCATGCTCGGCCTGGTAGAAGGTGAAAATGTATCCATGCTCGGCCTGGTAGAAGGTGAAAATGTATCCATGCTCGGCCTGGTAGATGGTGAAAATGTATCCATGCTCGGCCTGGTAGATGGTGAAAATGTATCCATGCTCGGCCTGGTAGAAGGTGAAAATGTATCCATGCTCGGCCTGGTAGAAGGTGAAAATGTATCCATGCTCGGCCTGGTAGAAGGTGAAAATGTATCCATGCTCGGCCTGGTAGATGGTGAAAATGTATCCATGCTCGGCCTGGTAGAAGGTGAAAATGTATCCATGCTCGGCCTGGTAGATGGTGAAAATGTATCCATGCTCGCCTGGTAGAAGGTGAAAATGTATCCATGCTCGGCCTGGTAGAAGGTGAAAATGTATCCATGCTCGGCCTGGTAGAAGGTGAAAATGTATCCATGCTCGGCCTGGTAGAAGGTGAAAATGTATCCATGCTCGGCCTGGTAGAAGGTGAAAATGTATCCATGCTCGGCCTGGTAGAAGGTGAAAATGTATCCATGCTCGGCCTGGTAGATGGTGAAAATGTATCCATGCTCGGCCTGGTAGAAGGTGAAAATGTATCCATGCTCGGCCTGGTAGAAGGTGAAAATGTATCCATGCTCGGCCTGGTAGATGGTGAAAATGTATCCATGCTCGGCCTGGTAGAAGGTGAAAATGTATCCATGCCTCGGCCTGGTAGAAGGTGAAAATGTATCCATGCTCGGCCTGGTAGAAGGTGAAAATGTATCCATGCTCGGCCTGGTAGAAGGTGAAAATGTATCCATGCTCGGCCTGGTAGAAGGTGAAAATGTATCCATGCTCGGCCTGGTAGAAGGTGAAAATGTATCCATGCTCGGCCTGGTAGAATGGTGAAAATGTATCCATGCTCGGCCTGGTAGAAGGTGAAAATGTATCCATGCTCGGCCTGGTAGAAGGTGAAAATGTATCCATGCTCGGCCTGGTAGAAGGTGAAAATGTATCCATGCTCGGCCTGGTAGATGGTGAAAATGTATCCATGCTCGGCCTGGTAGAAGGTGAAAATGTATCCATGCTCGGCCTGGTAGAAGGTGAAAATGTATCCATGCTCGGCCTGGTAGATGGTGAAAATGTATCCATGCTCGGCCTGGTAGAAGGTGAAAATGTATCCATGCTCGGCCTGGTAGAAGGTGAAAATGTATCCATGCTCGGCCTGGTAGAAGGTGAAAATGTATCCATGCTCGGCCTGGTAGAAGGTGAAAATGTATCCATGCTCGGCCTGGTAGAAGGTGAAAATGTATCCATGCTCGGCCTGGTAGAAGGTGAAAATGTATCCATGCTCGGCCTGGTAGATGGTGAAAATGTATCCATGCTCGGCCTGGTAGAAGGTGAAAATGTATCCATGCTCGGCCTGGTAGAAGGTGAAAATGTATCCATGCTCGGCCTGGTAGATGGTGAAAATGTATCCATGCTCGGCCTGGTAGAAGGTGAAAATGTATCCATGCTCGGCCTGGTAGAAGGTGAAAATGTATCCATGCTCGGCCTGGTAGAAGGTGAAAATGTATCCATGCTCGGCCTGGTAGAAGGTGAAAATGTATCCATGCTCGGCCTGGTAGAAGGTGAAAATGTATCCATGCTCGGCCTGGTAGAAGGTGAAAATGTATCCATGCTCGGCCTGGTAGATGGTGAAAATGTATCCATGCTCGGCCTGGTAGAAGGTGAAAATGTATCCATGCTCGGCCTGGTAGAAGGTGAAAATGTATCCATGCTCGGCCTGGTAGAAGGTGAAAATGTATCCATGCTCGGCCTGGTAGATGGTGAAAATGTATCCATGCTCGGCCTGGTAGAAGGTGAAAATGTATCCATGCTCGGCCTGGTAGAAGGTGAAAATGTATCCATGCTCGGCCTGGTAGATGGTGAAAATGTATCCATGCTCGGCCTGGTAGATGGTGAAAATGTATCCATGCTCGGCCTGGTAGAAGGTGAAAATGTATCCATGCTCGGCCTGGTAGATGGTGAAAATGTATCCATGCTCGGCCTGGTAGAAGGTGAAAATGTATCCATGCTCGGCCTGGTAGATGGTGAAAATGTATCCATGCTCGGCCTGGTAGAAGGTGAAAATGTATCCATGCTCGGCCTGGTAGAAGGTGAAAATGTATCCATGCTCGGCCTGGTAGAAGGTGAAAATGTATCCATGCTCGGCCTGGTAGAAGGTGAAAATGTATCCATGCTCGGCCTGGTAGAAGGTGAAAATGTATCCATGCTCGGCCTGGTAGAAGGTGAAAATGTATCCATGCTCGGCCTGGTAGATGGTGAAAATGTATCCATGCTCGGCCTGGTAGAAGGTGAAAATGTATCCATGCTCGGCCTGGTAGATGGTGAAAATGTATCCATGCTCGGCCTGGTAGAAGGTGAAAATGTATCCATGCTCGGCCTGGTAGAAGGTGAAAATGTATCCATGCTCGGCCTGGTAGAAGGTGAAAATGTATCCATGCTCGGCCTGGTAGAAGGTGAAAATGTATCCATGCTCGGCCTGGTAGAAGGTGAAAATGTATCCATGCTCGGCCTGGTAGAAGGTGAAAATGTATCCATGCTCGGCCTGGTAGAAGGTGAAAATGTATCCATGCTCGGCCTGGTAGAAGGTGAAAATGTATCCATGCTCGGCCTGGTAGAAGGTGAAAATGTATCCATGCTCGGCCTGGTAGAAGGTGAAAATGTATCCATGCTCGGCCTGGTAGAATGGTGAAAATGTATCCATGCTCGGCCTGGTAGATGGTGAAAATGTATCCATGCTCGGCCTGGTAGAAGGTGAAAATGTATCCATGCTCGGCCTGGTAGAAGGTGAAAATGTATCCATGCTCGGCCTGGTAGAAGGTGAAAATGTATCCATGCTCGGCCTGGTAGAAGGTGAAAATGTATCCATGCTCGGCCTGGTAGAAGGTGAAAATGTATCCATGCTCGGCCTGGTAGAAGGTGAAAATGTATCCATGCTCGGCCTGGTAGATGGTGAAAATGTATCCATGCTCGGCCTGGTAGAAGGTGAAAATGTATCCATGCTCGGCCTGGTAGAAGGTGAAAATGTATCCATGCTCGGCCTGGTAGAAGGTGAAAATGTATCCATGCTCGGCCTGGTAGAAGGTGAAAATGTATCCATGCTCGGCCTGGTAGAAGGTGAAAATGTATCCATGCTCGGCCTGGTAGAAGGTGAAAATGTATCCATGCTCGGCCTGGTAGAAGGTGAAAATGTATCCATGCTCGGCCTGGTAGAAGGTGAAAATGTATCCATGCTCGGCCTGGTAGAAGGTGAAAATGTATCCATGCTCGGCCTGGTAGAAGGTGAAAATGTATCCATGCTCGGCCTGGTAGAAGGTGAAAATGTATCCATGCTCGGCCTGGTAGAAGGTGAAAATGTATCCATGCTCGGCCTGGTAGATGGTGAAAATGTATCCATGCTCGGCCTGGTAGAAGGTGAAAATGTATCCATGCTCGGCCTGGTAGAATGGTGAAAATGTATCCATGCTCGGCCTGGTAGAAGGTGAAAATGTATCCATGCTCGGCCTGGTAGAAGGTGAAAATGTATCCATGCTCGGCCTGGTAGAAGGTGAAAATGTATCCATGCTCGGCCTGGTAGAAGGTGAAAATGTATCCATGCTCGGCCTGGTAGAAGGTGAAAATGTATCCATGCTCGGCCTGGTAGAAGGTGAAAATGTATCCATGCTCGGCCTGGTAGATGGTGAAAATGTATCCATGCTCGGCCTGGTAGAAGGTGAAAATGTATCCATGCTCGGCCTGGTAGAAGGTGAAAATGTATCCATGCTCGGCCTGGTAGAAGGTGAAAATGTATCCATGCTCGGCCTGGTAGAAGGTGAAAATGTATCCATGCTCGGCCTGGTAGAAGGTGAAAATGTATCCATGCTCGGCCTGGTAGAAGGTGAAAATGTATCCATGCTCGGCCTGGTAGAAGGTGAAAATGTATCCATGCTCGGCCTGGTAGAAGGTGAAAATGTATCCATGCTCGGCCTGGTAGAAGGTGAAAATGTATCCATGCTCGGCCTGGTAGAAGGTGAAAATGTATCCATGCTCGGCCTGGTAGAAGGTGAAAATGTATCCATACTCGGCCTGGTAGAATGGTGAAAATGTATCCATGCTCGGCCTGGTAGAAGGTGAAAATGTATCCATGCTCGGCCTGGTAGAAGGTGAAAATGTATCCATGCTCGGCCTGGTAGAAGGTGAAAATGTATCCATGCTCGGCCTGGTAGAAGGTGAAAATGTATCCATGCTCGGCCTGGTAGAAGGTGAAAATGTATCCATGCTCGGCCTGGTAGATGGTGAAAATGTATCCATGCTCGGCCTGGTAGATGGTGAAAATGTATCCATGCTCGGCCTGGTAGAAGGTGAAAATGTATCCATGCTCGGCCTGGTAGAAGGTGAAAATGTATCCATGCTCGGCCTGGTAGAAGGTGAAAATGTATCCATGCTCGGCCTGGTAGAAGGTGAAAATGTATCCATGCTCGGCCTGGTAGAAGGTGAAAATGTATCCATGCTCGGCCTGGTAGAAGGTGAAAATGTATCCATGCTCGGCCTGGTAGAAGGTGAAAATGTATCCATGCTCGGCCTGGTAGATGGTGAAAATGTATCCATGCTCGGCCTGGTAGAAGGTGAAAATGTATCCATGCTCGGCCTGGTAGAAGGTGAAAATGTATCCATGCTCGGCCTGGTAGAAGGTGAAAATGTATCCATGCTCGGCCTGGTAGAATGGTGAAAATGTATCCATGCTCGGCCTGGTAGATGGTGAAAATGTATCCATGCTCGGCCTGGTAGAAGGTGAAAATGTATCCATGCTCGGCCTGGTAGAAGGTGAAAATGTATCCATGCTCGGCCTGGTAGAAGGTGAAAATGTATCCATGCTCGGCCTGGTAGAAGGTGAAAATGTATCCATGCTCGGCCTGGTAGAAGGTGAAAATGTATCCATGCTCGGCCTGGTAGAAGGTGAAAATGTATCCATGCTCGGCCTGGTAGAAGGTGAAAATGTATCCATGCTCGGCCTGGTAGATGGTGAAAATGTATCCATGCTCGGCCTGGTAGATGGTGAAAATGTATCCATGCTCGGCCTGGTAGAAGGTGAAAATGTATCCATGCTCGGCCTGGTAGAAGGTGAAAATGTATCCATGCTCGGCCTGGTAGAAGGTGAAAATGTATCCATGCTCGGCCTGGTAGAAGGTGAAAATGTATCCATGCTCGGCCTGGTAGAAGGTGAAAATGTATCCATGCTCGGCCTGGTAGAAGGTGAAAATGTATCCATGCTCGGCCTGGTAGAAGGTGAAAATGTATCCATGCTCGGCCTGGTAGAATGGTGAAAATGTATCCATGCTCGGCCTGGTAGAAGGTGAAAATGTATCCATGCCCGGCCTGGTAGAAGGTGAAAATGTATCCATGCTCGGCCTGGTAGAAGGTGAAAATGTATCCATGCTCGGCCTGGTAGAAGGTGAAAATGTATCCATGCTCGGCCTGGTAGAAGGTGAAAATGTATCCATGCTCGGCCTGGTAGAAGGTGAAAATGTATCCATGCTCGGCCTGGTAGAAGGTGAAAATGTATCCATGCTCGGCCTGGTAGAAGGTGAAAATGTATCCATGCTCGGCCTGGTAGAAGGTGAAAATGTATCCATGCTCGGCCTGGTAGAAGGTGAAAATGTATCCATGCTCGGCCTGGTAGAAGGTGAAAATGTATCCATGCTCGGCCTGGTAGAAGGTGAAAATGTATCCATGCTCGGCCTGGTAGAATGGTGAAAATGTATCCATGCTCGGCCTGGTAGAAGGTGAAAATGTATCCATGCTCGGCCTGGTAGAATGGTGAAAATGTATCCATGCTCGGCCTGGTAGAAGGTGAAAATGTATCCATGCTCGGCCTGGTAGAAGGTGAAAATGTATCCATGCTCGGCCTGGTAGAAGGTGAAAATGTATCCATGCTCGGCCTGGTAGAAGGTGAAAATGTATCCATGCTCGGCCTGGTAGAAGGTGAAAATGTATCCATGCTCGGCTTGGTAGAAGGTGAAAATGTATCCATGCTCGGCCTGGTAGAAGGTGAAAATGTATCCATGCTCGGCCTGGTAGAAGGTGAAAATGTATCCATGCTCGGCCTGGTAGAAGGTGAAAATGTATCCATGCTCGGCCTGGTAGATGGTGAAAATGTATCCATGCTCGGCCTGGTAGAAGGTGAAAATGTATCCATGCTCGGCCTGGTAGAAGGTGAAAATGTATCCATGCTCGGCCTGGTAGAAGGTGAAAATGTATCCATGCTCGGCCTGGTAGAAGGTGAAAATGTATCCATGCTCGGCCTGGTAGAAGGTGAAAATGTATCCATGCTCGGCCTGGTAGAAGGTGAAAATGTATCCATGCTCGGCCTGGTAGAAGGTGAAAATGTATCCATGCTCGGCCTGGTAGAAGGTGAAAATGTATCCATGCTCGGCCTGGTAGAATGGTGAAAATGTATCCATGCTCGGCCTGGTAGAAGGTGAAAATGTATCCATGCTCGGCCTGGTAGAAGGTGAAAATGTATCCATGCTCGGCCTGGTAGAAGGTGAAAATGTATCCATGCTCGGCCTGGTAGAAGGTGAAAATGTATCCATGCTCGGCCTGGTAGAATGGTGAAAATGTATCCATGCTCGGCCTGGTAGAAGGTGAAAATGTATCCATGCTCGGCCTGGTAGAATGGTGAAAATGTATCCATGCTCGGCCTGGTAGAAGGTGAAAATGTATCCATGCTCGGCCTGGTAGAAGGTGAAAATGTATCCATGCTCGGCCTGGTAGAAGGTGAAAATGTATCCATGCTCGGCCTGGTAGAAGGTGAAAATGTATCCATGCTCGGCCTGGTAGAAGGTGAAAATGTATCCATGCTCGGCCTGGTAGAAGGTGAAAATGTATCCATGCTCGGCCTGGTAGAAGGTGAAAATGTATCCATGCTCGGCCTGGTAGAAGGTGAAAATGTATCCATGCTCGGCCTGGTAGAAGGTGAAAATGTATCCATGCTCGGCCTGGTAGAAGGTGAAAATGTATCCATGCTCGGCCTGGTAGAAGGTGAAAATGTATCCATGCTCGGCCTGGTAGAAGGTGAAAATGTATCCATGCTCGGCCTGGTAGAAGGTGAAAATGTATCCATGCTCGGCCTGGTAGAAGGTGAAAATGTATCCATGCTCGGCCTGGTAGAAGGTGAAAATGTATCCATGCTCGGCCTGGTAGAAGGTGAAAATGTATCCATGCTCGGCCTGGTAGAAGGTGAAAATGTATCCATGCTCGGCCTGGTAGAAGGTGAAAATGTATCCATGCTCGGCCTGGTAGAAGGTGAAAATGTATCCATGCTCGGCCTGGTAGAAGGTGAAAATGTATCCATGCTCGGCCTGGTAGAAGGTGAAAATGTATCCATGCTCGGCCTGGTAGAAGGTGAAAATGTATCCATGCTCGGCCTGGTAGAAGGTGAAAATGTATCCATGCTCGGCCTGGTAGAAGGTGAAAATGTATCCATGCTCGGCCTGGTAGAAGGTGAAAATGTATCCATGCTCGGCCTGGTAGAAGGTGAAAATGTATCCATGCTCGGCCTGGTAGAAGGTGAAAATGTATCCATGCTCGGCCTGGTAGAAGGTGAAAATGTATCCATGCTCGGCCTGGTAGAAGGTGAAAATGTATCCATGCTCGGCCTGGTAGAAGGTGAAAATGTATCCATGCTCGGCCTGGTAGAAGGTGAAAATGTATCCATGCTCGGCCTGGTAGAAGGTGAAAATGTATCCATGCTCGGCCTGGTAGAAGGTGAAAATGTATCCATGCTCGGCCTGGTAGAAGGTGAAAATGTATCCATGCTCGGCCTGGTAGAAGGTGAAAATGTATCCATGCTCGGCCTGGTAGAAGGTGAAAATGTATCCATGCTCGGCCTGGTAGAAGGTGAAAATGTATCCATGCTCGGCCTGGTAGAAGGTGAAAATGTATCCATGCTCGGCCTGGTAGAAGGTGAAAATGTATCCATGCTCGGCCTGGTAGAAGGTGAAAATGTATCCATGCTCGGCCTGGTAGAAGGTGAAAATGTATCCATGCTCGGCCTGGTAGAAGGTGAAAATGTATCCATGCTCGGCCTGGTAGAAGGTGAAAATGTATCCATGCTCGGCCTGGTAGAAGGTGAAAATGTATCCATGCTCGGCCTGGTAGAAGGTGAAAATGTATCCATGCTCGGCCTGGTAGAAGGTGAAAATGTATCCATGCTCGGCCTGGTAGAAGGTGAAAATGTATCCATGCTCGGCCTGGTAGAAGGTGAAAATGTATCCATGCTCGGCCTGGTAGAAGGTGAAAATGTATCCATGCTCGGCCTGGTAGAAGGTGAAAATGTATCCATGCTCGGCCTGGTAGAAGGTGAAAATGTATCCATGCTCGGCCTGGTAGAAGGTGAAAATGTATCCATGCTCGGCCTGGTAGAAGGTGAAAATGTATCCATGCTCGGCCTGGTAGAAGGTGAAAATGTATCCATGCTCGGCCTGGTAGAAGGTGAAAATGTATCCATGCTCGGCCTGGTAGATGGTGAAAATGTATCCATGCTCGGCCTGGTAGAAGGTGAAAATGTATCCATGCTCGGCCTGGTAGAAGGTGAAAATGTATCCATGCTCGGCCTGGTAGAAGGTGAAAATGTATCCATGCTCGGCCTGGTAGAAGGTGAAAATGTATCCATGCTCGGCCTGGTAGAAGGTGAAAATGTATCCATGCTCGGCCTGGTAGAAGGTGAAAATGTATCCATGCTCGGCCTGGTAGAAGGTGAAAATGTATCCATGCTCGGCCTGGTAGAAGGTGAAAATGTATCCATGCTCGGCCTGGTAGAAGGTGAAAATGTATCCATGCTCGGCCTGGTAGAAGGTGAAAATGTATCCATGCTCGGCCTGGTAGAAGGTGAAAATGTATCCATGCTCGGCCTGGTAGAAGGTGAAAATGTATCCATGCTCGGCCTGGTAGAAGGTGAAAATGTATCCATGCTCGGCCTGGTAGAAGGTGAAAATGTATCCATGCTCGGCCTGGTAGAAGGTGAAAATGTATCCATGCTCGGCCTGGTAGAAGGTGAAAATGTATCCATGCTCGGCCTGGTAGAAGGTGAAAATGTATCCATGCTCGGCCTGGTAGAAGGTGAAAATGTATCCATGCTCGGCCTGGTAGAAGGTGAAAATGTATCCATGCTCGGCCTGGTAGAAGGTGAAAATGTATCCATGCTCGGCCTGGTAGAAGGTGAAAATGTATCCATGCTCGGCCTGGTAGAAGGTGAAAATGTATCCATGCTCGGCCTGGTAGAAGGTGAAAATGTATCCATGCTCGGCCTGGTAGAAGGTGAAAATGTATCCATGCTCGGCCTGGTAGAAGGTGAAAATGTATCCATGCTCGGCCTGGTAGAAGGTGAAAATGTATCCATGCTCGGCCTGGTAGAAGGTGAAAATGTATCCATGCTCGGCCTGGTAGAAGGTGAAAATGTATCCATGCCCGGCCTGGTAGAAGGTGAAAATGTATCCATGCTCGGCCTGGTAGAAGGTGAAAATGTATCCATGCTCGGCCTGGTAGAAGGTGAAAATGTATCCATGCTCGGCCTGGTAGAAGGTGAAAATGTATCCATGCTCGGCCTGGTAGAAGGTGAAAATGTATCCATGCTCGGCCTGGTAGAAGGTGAAAATGTATCCATGCTCGGCCTGGTAGAAGGTGAAAATGTATCCATGCTCGGCCTGGTAGAA
>NW_024055658.1:0-53073 GCF_902713615.1 Scyliorhinus canicula
GGTATGTGGCTGGGATTGGGTATCAGTGAGCACAGGGATGGTATGTGGCTGGGATTGGGTATCAGTGAGCACAGGGATGGTATGTGACTGGGATTGGGTATCAGTGAGCACAGGGATGGTATGTGGCTGGGATTGGGTATCAGTGAGCACAGGGATGGTATGTGGCTGGGATTGGGTATCAGTGAGCACAGGGATGGTATGTGGCTGGGATTGGGTATCAGTGAGCACAGGGATGGTATGTGACTGGGATTGGGTATCAGTGAGCACAGGGATGGTATGTGGACTGGGATTGGGTATCAGTGAGCACAGGGATGGTATGTGGCTGGGATTGGGTATCAGTGAGCACAGGGATGGTATGTGGCTGGGATTGGGTATCAGTGAGCACAGGGATGGTATGTGGCTGGGATTGGGTATCAGTGAGCACAGGGATGGTATGTGCTGGGATTGGGTATCAGTGAGCACAGGGATGGTATGTGGCTGGGATTGGGTATCAGTGAGCACAGGGATGGTATGTGGCTGGGATTGGGTATCAGTGAGCACAGGGATGGTATGTGACTGGGATTGGGTATCAGTGAGCACAGGGATGGTATGTGGCTGGGATTGGGTATCAGTGAGCACAGGGATGGTATGTGGCTGGGATTGGGTATCAGTGAGCACAGGGATGGTATGTGGCTGGGATTGGGTATCAGTGAGCACAGGGATGGTATGTGGCTGGGATTGGGTATCAGTGAGCACAGGGATGGTATGTGACTGGGATTGGGTATCAGTGAGCACAGGGATGGTATGTGGCTGGGATTGGGTATCAGTGAGCACAGGGATGGTATGTGGCTGGGATTGGGTATCAGTGAGCACAGGGATGGTATGTGGCTGGGATTGGGTATCAGTGAGCACAGGGATGGTATGTGGCTGGGATTGGGTATCAGTGAGCACAGGGATGGTATGTGGCTGGGATTGGGTATCAGTGAGCACAGGGATGGTATGTGGCTGGGATTGGGTATCAGTGAGCACAGGGATGGTATGTGACTGGGATTGGGTATCAGTGAGCACAGGGATGGTATGTGACTGGGATTGGGTATCAGTGAGCACAGGGATGGTATGTGACTGGGATTGGGTATCAGTGAGCACAGGGATGGTATGTGGCTGGGATTGGGTATCAGTGAGCACAGGGATGGTATGTGGACTGGGATTGGGTATCAGTGAGCACAGGGATGGTATGTGGCTGGGATTGGGTATCAGTGAGCACAGGGATGGTATGTGGCTGGGATTGGGTATCAGTGAGCACAGGGATGGTATGTGACTGGGATTGGGTATCAGTGAGCACAGGGATGGTATGTGGCTGGGATTGGGTATCAGTGAGCACAGGGATGGTATGTGGCTGGGATTGGGTATCAGTGAGCACAGGGATGGTATGTGGCTGGGATTGGGTATCAGTGAGCACAGGGATGGTATGTGGCTGGGATTGGGTATCAGTGAGCACAGGGATGGTATGTGACTGGGATTGGGTATCAGTGAGCACAGGGATGGTATGTGGCTGGGATTGGGTATCAGTGAGCACAGGGATGGTATGTGGCTGGGATTGGGTATCAGTGAGCACAGGGGATGTGGCTGGGATTCGGTATCAGTGAGCACAGGGATGGTATGGGACTGGGATTGGGTATCAGTAAGCACAGGGATGGTATGTGGCTGGGATTGGGTATCAGTGAGCACAGTGATGGTATGTGGCTGGGATTGGGTATCAGTGAGCACAGGGATGGTATGTGACTGGGATTGGGTATCAGTGAGCACAGGGATGGTATGTGGCTGCGATTGGGTATCAGTGAGCACAGGGATGTTATGTGACTGGGATTGGGTATCAGTGAGCACAGGGATGGTATGTGACTGGGATTGGGTATCAGTGAGCACAGGGATGGTATGTGACTGGGATTGGGTATCAGTGAGCACAGGGATGGTATGTGGCTGGGATTGGGTATCAGTGAGTACAGGGATGGTATGTGACTGGGATTGGGTATCAGTGAGCACAGGGATGGTATGTGGCTGGGATTGGGTATCAGTGAGCACAGGGATGGTATGTGACTGGGATTGGGTATCAGTGAGCACAGGGATGGTATGTGACTGGTATTGGGTATCAGTGAGCACAGGGATGGTATGTGACTGGGATTGGGTATCAGTGAGCACAGGGATGGTATGTGGCTGGGATTGGGTATCAGTGAGCACAGGGATGGTATGTGGCTGGGATTGGGTATCAGTGAGCACAGGGATGGTATGTGGCTGGGATTGGGTATCAGTGAGCACAGGGATGGTATGTGGCTGGGATTGGGTATCAGTGAGCACAGGGATGGTATGTGACTGGGATTGGGTATCAGTGAGCACAGGGATGGTATGTGGCTGGGATTGGGAATCAGTGAGCACAGGGATGGTATGTGGCTGGGATTGGGTATCAGTGAGCACAGGGATGGTATGTGGCTGGGATTGGGTATCAGTGAGCACAGGGATGGACTATGTGCTGGGATTGGGTATCAGTGAGCACAGGGATGGTATGTGACTAGGATTGGGTATCAGTGAGCACAGGGATGGTATGTGGCTGGGATTGGGAATCAGTGAGCACAGGGATGGTATGTGGCTGGGATTGGGTATCAGTGAGCACAGGGATGGTATGTGGCTGGGATTGGGTATCAGTGAGCACAGGGATGGTATGTGGCTGGGATTGGGTATCAGTGAGCACAGGGATGGTATGTGACTAGGATTGGGTATCAGTGAGCACAGGGATGGTATGTGGCTGGGATTGGGAATCAGTGAGCACAGGGATGGTATGTGACTGGGATTGGGTATCAGTGAGCACAGGGATGGTATGTGGCTGGGATTGGGTATCAGTGAGCAGAGGGATGGTATGTGGCTGGGATTGGGTATCAGTGAGCACAGGGATGGTATGTGGCTGGGATTGGGTATCAGTGAGCACAGGGATGGTATGTGACTGGGATTGGGTATCAGTGAGCACAGGGATGGTATGTGACTGGGATTGGGTATCAGTGAGCACAGGGATGGTATATGATTGGGATTGGGTATCAGTGAGCACAGGGATGGTATGTGACTGGGATTGGGTATCAGTGAGCACAGGGATGTGGCTGGGATTGGGTATCAGTGAGCACAGGGATGATATGTGGCTGGGATTGGGTATCAGTGAGCACAGGGATGATATTTGGCTGGGATTGGGTATCAGTGAGCACAGGGATGGTATGTGACTGGGATTGGGTATCAGTGAGCACAGGGATGGTATGTGGCTGGGATTGGGTATCAGTGAGCACAGGGATGGTATGTGGCTGGGATTGGGTATCAGTGAGCACAGGGATGGTATGTGGCTGGGATTGGGTATCAGTGAGCACAGGGATGGTATGTGGCTGGGATTGGGTATCAGTGAGCACAGGGATGGTATGTGGCTGGGATTGGGTATCAGTGAGCACAGGGATGGTATGTGGCTGGGATTGGGTATCAGTGAGCACAGGGATGGTATGTGGCTGGGATTGGGTATCAGTGAGCACAGGGATGGTATGTGGCTGGGATTGGGTATCAGTGAGCACAGGGATGGTATGTGGCTGGGATTGGGTATCAGTGAGCACAGGGATGGTATGTGCCTGGGATTGGGTAAGGGTTAGGATATGGACAGCAGAGTTGGGGCTGATCTGTGCCACATAAAGATTTGTCACAGCAATTGTGTGACTAGAATTTAATCGCAATAGTCCAGCCTGGATGTAACACAGACACAGATGATGGATTATTCTGCGGCTGGGGTGAGGCCATGGCGTGTGGGCAGGATTGGGAATGGAGAACATCTGGATATAAATAATGTCAGTGTCAAAGGGAGTGCGGAGATTGTGAACAGACTCCGATTTCAGCCAGGGAGCGGTGTGTGGATAGTGGACAGGGACTGAGATTAGTGACTGGAACCGAAGAACATACATTCAATCTTTCCAAGATGGAAATGACCAGAGCAATAATACACTTAAAGCAGTTTATACAATAAATAACTGGACAGAGAGACTTACCAGGGACACCGACAACAGCCAGGAGGGGATAATAACCCGCTTGAATTTATACAGTAGATCTTAGGATCCACAATGCTGAACGGAAAGGATATCGAGAAATGCAATAAAGACCCAGGATATAACTCCTCTCCATTGCTGTAACGTTCCTGTGGATAGGTTCCCAGATTCTGATCCATTGCTGTAACGTCCTGTGGATAGTTCCCAGATTCTGATCCATTGCTGTAACGTTCCTGTGGATAGTTCCCAGATTCTGATCCATTGCTGTAACGTTCCTGTGGATAGTTCCCAGATTCTGATCCATTGCTGTAACGTTCCTGTGGATAGTTCCCAGATTCTGATCCCTCCTCTCAGTCTCTCTGGAGCCGCTGATCTCTGTCAGTGTTGGAATTGACGCTCCCCCTGACAGTTTGGGATAACACAGTGAAAGGAATCGCTTATTAATAGCAGAGAGAAACCCTCCAGTGACACGGTTAGGATCCATGGAGACTGACATTAATCACACTCACTAAACAAACAGGCTCGGTTAACCCCTTTCTATCCAATACTTTTTATATCACAATGAAATAGAAGATTAACCGGGTCTGAATTGGCTGTGTGACAGTGACTGAGGGATGCAGAGTGGAAAGAGTGCAAACACTGACCCTGATATTCAATCCCCATTGATATCTGAGTGGCTCCAGGGGACTGTGGGATTGTCAATGTCCCATCCTGTGTATAAAAGGAGAGAGGGATAAAGCCTGGAGTGACAGAGCAGTCAGTATTTTTTTTTAAATAAATTTAGATTACCCAATTATTTTTTCCAGTTAAGGGGCAATTCAGTGTAGCCAATCCACCTACTCTGCACATTTTTGGGTTGTGGGGGCAAAACCCACGCAGACACGGGGAGAATGTGCAAACTCCACACGGACAGTGACCCAGAGCCGGGATCGAACCTGGGACCTCAGCGCCGTGAGGCGGTTGTGCTAACCACTAGGCCACCGTGCTGCCCTCAGAGCAGTCAGTATAATGTTCATCACCAGGACATTTCTAGAGTCAGAACGGAGGGCAGGGGAAAGATTGGCAGGGAGGGAATGGTGTAATCCATGACCAGCAGAACCAGGGACTGCATTCCTGTATCTCTGTGTATGTGTATCTGTCCCTGTGGCTGTCTCTGTATCTCTGTGTCTCTCTCTCTACCCCCTTCTGTATCTCTCTCTGTACCTCTCTGTGTATCTCTGTGTGTGTATCTGTCCCTGTGCCTGTCTCTGTATCTCTGTGTCTCTCTTTACCTCCCTCTGTATCTCTCTCTGTATCTCTGTGTGTTTATCTGGCCCTGTGCCTGTTACTATATCTCTGTGTCTCTCTCTGTATCTCTGTGTCTCTCTCTACCTCCCTCTGTATCTCCCTCTGTATCTCTCTCTGTATCTCTCTCTGTATCTCTCTTTGTATCTCCCTCTGTATCTCCCTCTGTATCTCCCTCTGTATCTCTCTCTCTATCTCCCTCTGTATCTCGCTCTGTATCTCTCTCTGTATCTCTCTGTCAATATCTCTTTTTACCTCTCTCTGTATCTCTCTCTGTATCTCTCTGTGTATCTCTCTGTGTGTACCTGTCTCTGTATCTGTCTCTGTATCTCTCTGTCAGTATCTCTTCTTACCTCTCTCTGTATCTTTCTCTGTATCTCACTGTCTGTATGTATCTGTCTCTGTATCTGTCTCTCAATCTCTGTATCTCTCTGTACATCCCTCTGTATCTCTCTCTGTATCTCTCTCTGTATCTCACTCTCTGTATCTCTCTCTGCATCTTTCTCTGTATCTCACTCTCTGTATCTCTCTCTGTACCTCCCTCTGTATCTCTCTCTGTATGTCTCTCTGTATTTCTCTCTGTATCTCACTCTGTGTATCTCTCTTTGAATATCTCTGTATCACTCACTGTATCTCTCTCTGCATCTCTCTCTGTATCTCTCTCTGTATCTCTCTCTGTATCTCCCTCTGTATCTCTGTATCTCTCTCTGTATCTGTATCTCTCTCTGTATCTCTCTGTATCTCTCTCTTTGTATCTTTCTCTGTATCTCCATCTGTATCTTTGTATCACTCTCTGTATCTCTCTCTGTATCTCTCTCTGTATCTCTCGCTGTACCTCCCTCTGTATCTCTGTATCGCTCTCTGTATCTCTCTCTCTGTATCTCTCTCTCTGTATCTCTCTCTGTATCTCTCTCTCTGTATCTCTCCCTGTATCTCCCTCTGTATCTCTGTATCTCACTCTGTATCTCTCTCTCTGTCTCTCTGTATCTGTCTCTCTCTCACATCTGTCTCCCTCTCTGTATCTCTCTGCACCTCTCTCTGCATCTGTGTATACGGTGGGATACAGAAAGAGATACAGGAAGAGAGATCCTGAGAGAGAGTTATGACAGAGAAAGAGAGAGGGAGGTAAAGAAGGAGATGGGAAAGATACAGGGAGAGACATTCTGAGAGAGAGTTCTATTCACCTCTCTCTGCATCGCTGTCATTATTTACAGTGGCCTTAAGTAGGTATCAGTATTTACAGTGGTCCCTGGGCTGTATATCATTATTTACAGTGGTCCCTGGCTAGTATATCATTATTTACAGTGGTCCCTGGGCAGTATATCATTATTTACAGTGGTCCCTGGGCAGTATATCATTATTTACAGTGGTCCCAGGGCAATATATCATTATTTACAGTGGTGCCTGGGCAGTATATCATTATTTACAGTGGTCCCTGGGTAGTATATCACTATTTACAGTGGTTCCTGGGCAGTATATCATTATTTACAGTGGTCCCTGGGCAATATATCATTATTTACAGTGGTCCCTGGGCAGTATATCATTATTTACAGTGGTCCCTGGGCAATATACATTATTTACAGTGATCCCTGGACAGTATATCACTATTTACAGTGGTCCCTGGGCAGTATATCATTATTTACAGTGGTCCCTGGGCAATATATCATTATTTACAGTGGTCCCTGGGCAGTATATCATTATTTACAGTGGTCACTGGCGAGTATATCATTATTTACAGTGGTCCCTGGCTAGTATATCATTATTTACAGTGGTCCTTGGGCAGTATATCATTAATTACAGTGGTCCCTGGACAGTATATAATTATTTACAGAGGTCCCTGGGTAGTAAATCATTATTTACAGAGTTGCCTGGGTAGTATATCACTTTTTTCAGTGGTCCCTGGGCAGTATATCATTATTTACCGTGTTCCCTGGGAAGTATATCATTATTTACAGTGGTCCCTGGGTTGTATGTCATTATTTGTCGCTGGGTAGTATATCATTATTTACAGTGGTCTCTGGGCAGTATATCATTATTTACAGTTGTCACTGGGCAGTATATCATTATTTACAGTGGTCTCTGGACAGCATATCATTATTTACCGTGGTCTCTGTGCAGTATATCATTATTTACAGTGGTCTCTGTGTAGTATATCATTATTTACAGTGGTCTCATGTGCAGTATATCATTATTTACAGTGGTCTCTGTGTAGTATATCATTATTTACAGTGGTCTCTGTGCAGTATATCATTATTTACAGTGGTCTCTGTGTAGGATATCATTATTTACAGTTGTCACTGGGCAGTATATCATTATTTACAGTGATCCCTGGGCAGTATATCATTATTTACCGTGGTCTCTGTGTAGTATATCATTATTTACAGTTGTCACTGGGCAGTATATCATTATTTACAGTGATCCCAGGGCAGTATATCATTATTTACAGTGGTCCCTGGGTAGTATATCATTATTTACAGTTGTCACTGGGCAGTATATCATTATTTACAGTGATCCCTGGGCAGTATATCATTATTTACAGTGATCCCTGGGCAGTATATCATTATTTACAGAGGTCCCTGGACAGTATATCATTATTTACTGTGTTCCCTGGGCAGTATATCATTATTTACAGTGGTCTCTGGGCAGTATATCATTATTTACAGTGGTCTCTGGGCAGTATATCATTATTTACCGTGGTCTCTGTGGAGTATATCATTATTTACAGTGGTCTCTGTGTAGTATATCATTATTTACAGTGGTCTCTGTGTAGTATATCATTATTTACAGTTGTCACTGGGCAGTATATCATTATTTACAGTGATCCCAGGGCAGTATATCATTATTTACAGTGGTCTCTGGGCAGTATATCATTATTTACAGTGGTCTCTGGGCAGTATATCATTATTTACACTTGTCTCTGGGCAGTATATCATTATTTACAGTGGTCTCAGGGCAGTATATCATTATTTACAGTGATCTCTGGGCAGTATATCATTATTTACAGTGGTCTCTGGGCAGTACATCATTATTTACAATGGTCTCTGGGCAGTATATCATTATTTACAGTGGTCTCTGGACAGCATATCATTATTTACCGTGGTCTCTGTGCAGTATATCATTATTTACAGTGGTCTCTGTGTAGTATATCATTATTTACAGTTGTCACTGTGCAGTATATCATTATTTACAGTGGTCTCTGTGTAGTATATCATTATTTACAGTGGTCTCTGTGCAGTATATCATTATTTACAGTGGTCTCTGTGTAGTATATCATTATTTACAGTTGTCACTGGGCAGTATATCATTATTTACAGTGATCCCTCGGCAGTATATCATTATTTACCGTGGTCTCTGTGTAGTATATCATTATTTACAGTTGTCACTGGGCAGTATATCATTATTTACAGTGATCCCAGGGCAGTATATCATTATTCACAGTGGTCCCTGGGTAGTATATCATTATTTACAGTTGTCACTGGGCAGTATATCATTATTTACAGTGATCCCTGGGCAGTATATCATTATTTACAGTGATCCCTGGGCAGTATATCATTATTTACAGAGGTCCCTGGACAGTATATCATTATTTACTGTATTCCCTGGGCAGTATATCATTATTTACAGTGGTCTCTGGGCAGTATATCATTATTTACAGTGGTCTCTGGGCAGTATATCATTATTTACCGTGGTCTCTGTGGAGTATATCATTATTTACAGTGCTCTCTGTGTAGTATATCATTATTTACAGTGGTCTCTGTGCAGTATATCATTATTTACAGTGGTCTCTGTGTAGTATATCATTATTTACAGTGGTCTCTGTGCAGTATATCATTATTTACAGTGGTCTCTGTGTAGTATATCATTATTTACAGTTGTCACTGGGCAGTATATCATTATTTGCAGTGATCCCTGGGCAGTATATCATTATTTACCGTGGTCTCTGTGTAGTATATCATTATTTACAGTTGTCACTGGGCAGTATATCATTATTTACAGTGATCCCAGGGCAGTATGTCATTATTTACAGTGGTCCCTGGGTAGTATATCATTATTTACAGTTGTCACTGGGCAGTATATCATTATTTACAGTGATCCCTGGGCAGTATATCATTATTTACAGTGATCCCAGGGCAGTATATCATTATTTACAGAGGTCCCTGGACAGTATATCATTATTTACTGTATTCCCTGGGCAGTATATCATTATTTACAGTGGTCCCTGGGCAGTATATCATTATTACAGTGGTCTCTGGGCAGTATATCATTATTTACACTTGTCTCTGGGCAGTATATCATTATTTACAGTGGTCTCAGGGCAGTATATCATTATTTACAGTGGTCTCTGGGCAGTACATCATTATTTACAATGGTCTCTGGGCAGTATATCATTATTTACAGTGGTCTCTGGGCAGTATATCATTATTTACAGTGGACTCTGGGCAGTATATCATTATTTATACTGGTCCCTGGGTAGCATATCATTATTTACAGTGGACTCTGGGCAGTATATCATTATTTATACTGGTCCCTGGGTAGTAGATCATTATTTACAGTTGTCTCTGGGCAGTATATCATTATTTACAGTGGTCTCTGGGTAGTATATCATTATTTACAGTGGTCTCTGGGCAGTATATCATTATTTACAGTGGGCCCTGGGTAGTATATCATTATTTACAGTTGTCTCTGGGCAGTATATCATTATTTACAGTGGGCCCTGGGTAGTATATCATTATTTACAGTGGTCTCTGGGCAGTATATCATTATTTACAGTGGTCCCTGGCTAGTATATCATTATTTACAGTGGTCCCTGGGCAGTATATCATTATTTACAGTGGTCCTTGGGCAGTATATCATTAATTACAGTGGTCCCTGGACAGTATATAATTATTTACAGAGGTCCCTGGGCAGTAAATCATTATTTACAGAGTTGCCTGGGTAGTATATCACTTTTTTCAGTGGTCCCTAGGCAGTATATCATTATTTACCGTGTTCCCTGGGTAGTATATCATTATTTACAGTGGTCCCTGGCTAGTATATCATTACTTAAAATGGTCCCTGTGCAGTATATCATTACTTACAATGGTCCCTGGGTAGTATATCATTATTTACAGTGGTCCCTGGCTAGTATATCATTATTACAAGTGGTCCCTGTGTAGTATATCATTATTTACAGTGGTCTCCTGGGTAGTATATCATTATTTACAGTGGTCTCTGGGCAGTATATCATTATTTACAGTTGTCACTGGGCAGTATATCATTATTTACAGTGGTCTCTGGGCAGTATATCATTATTTACCGTGGTCTCTGTGCAGTATATCATTATTTACAGTGGTCTCTGTGTAGTATATCATTATTTACAGTGTCACTGGGCAGTATATCATTATTTACAGTGGTCCCTGTGTAGTATATCATTATTTACAGTGGTCCCTGGGCAGTATATCATTATTTACAGTGGTCCCTGGGCATTATATCATTATTTTTAGTGGGACCTGGACAGTATATCATTATTTACAGTGGTCCCTGGGCAGTATATCATTATTTACAGAGGTCCCTGGGCAGTATATCATTATTTACAGTGGTCCCTGGGTAGTATATCATTATTTACAATGATCCCTGTGCAGTATATCATTATTTACAGTGGTCCCTGTGCAGTATATCTTTATTTGCTATGATCTTTGTGCAGTATATCATTATTTACAGTGGTACCTAGATAGTATATCATTATTTACAGTGATCCCTGGGCAGTATATCATTATTTACAGAGATCTCTGGGCAGTATATCAATATTTACAGTTATCCCTGTGTAGAATATCATTATTTACAGAGATCTCTGGGCAGTATATCAATATTTACAGTTATCCCTGTGTAGAATATCATTATTTTAAGTGGTCCCTAGGCAAGATAACGTTATTTACAGAGATCCCTGGGCAGTAAATATTAAAGCATGTCGCTGTGCAGAGAGACTTGGGTGTGCTAGTGCATGAGTCACAGAAGATTGGTTTACAGGTGCAACAGGTGATTAAGAAGGCAAATGGAATTTTGTCCTTCATTGCTAGAGGGATGGAGTTTAAGACTAGGGAGGTTATGTTGCAATTGTATAAGGTGTTAGTGCGGCCACACCTGGAGTATTGTGTTCAGTTTTGGTCTCCTTACTTGAGAAAGGACGTACTGGCACTGGAGGGTGTGCATAGGAGATTCACTACGTTAATCCCAGAGCTGAAGGGGTTGGATTATGAGGAGAGGTTGAGTAGACTGGGACTGTACTCGTTGGAATTTAGAAGGATGAAGGGGGAATCTTATAGAAACATTTAAAATTATGAAGGGAATAGATAGGATAGATGTGGGCAGGTTGTTTCCACTGGCGGGTGAAAGCAGAACTAGGGGACGTAGCCTCAAAATAAGGGAAAGTAGATTTAGGACTGAGTTTAGGAGGAACTTCTTCACCCAAACGGTTGTAAATCTATGGAATTCCTTGCCCAGTGAAGCAGTTGAGGTTCCTTCATTACATGTTTTTAAAGTAAAGTTAGATAGTTATTTGAAGAATAAAGCGATTAAGGGTTATGGTGTTCGGGGCGGAAAGTGGATCTGAGTCCACAAATGATCAGCCATAATCTAATTGAATGGCGGAGCAGGCTCGAGGGGTAGAATATCGTTATTTACAGTGGTCCCTGTGCGGTATATCATTATTTACAGTGGTCCCTGGGCAGTATATCATTATTTACAGTGGTCCCTGGGCAGTATATCATTATTTACCCTGGTCCCTGGGTAGTAAATCATTATTTACAGAGTTGCCTGGGTAGTATATCACTTTTTTCAGTGGTCCCTAGGCAGTATATCATTATTTACCGTGTTCCCTGGGTAGTATATCATTATTTACAGTGGTCCCTGGCTAGTATATCATTACTTAAAATGGTCCCTGTGCAGTATATCATTACTTACAATGGTCCCTGGGTAGTATATCATTATTTACAGTGGTCCCTGGCTAGTATATCATTATTTACAGTGGTCCCTGGGTAGTATATCGTTATTTACAGTGGTCTCTGGGCAGTATATCATTATTTACAGTTGTCACTGGGCAGTATATCATTATTTACAGTGGTCTCTGTGTAGTATATCATTATTTACAGTTGTCACTGGGCAGTATATCATTATTTACAGTGATCCCTGGGCAGTATATCATTATTTACCGTGGTCTCTGTGTAGTATATCATTATTTACAGTTGTCACTGGGCAGTATATCATTATTTACAGTGGTCCCTGGGCATTTTATCATTATTTTCAGTAGGATCTGGACAGTATATCATTATTTACAGTGGTCCCTGGGCAGTATTTCATTATTTACAGAGGTCCCTGGGCAGTATATCATTATTTACAGTGGTCCCTAGGCAGTATATCATTATTTACAATGATCCCTGTGCAGTATATCATTATTTACAGTGGTCCCTGTGCAGTATATCTTTATTTGCTATGATCTTTGTGCAGTATATCATTATTTACAGTGGTACCTAGATAGTATATCATTATTTACAGTGATCCCTGGGCAGTATATCATTATTTACAGAGATCTCTGGGCAGTATATCAATATTTACTGTTATCCCTGTGTAGAATATCATTATTTACAGAGATCTCTGGGCAGTATATCAATATTTACAGTTATCCCTGTGTAGAATATCATTATTTTCAGTGGTCCCTAGGCAAGATAACGTTATTTACAGAGATCCCTGGGCAGTAAATATTTAAGCATGTCGCTGTGCAGAGAGACTTGGGTGTGCTAGTGCATGAGTCACAGAAGATTGGTTTACAGGTGCAACAGGTGATTAAGAAGGCAAATGGAATTTTGTCCTTCATTGCTAAAGGGAATGAGTTTAAGACTAGGGAGGTTATGTTGCAATTGTATAAGGTGTTAGTGCGGCCACACCTGGAGTATTGTGTTCAGTTTTGGTCTCCTTACTTGAGAAAGGACGTACTGGCACTGGAGGGTGTGCATAGGAGATTCACTACGTTAATCCCAGAGCTGAAGGGGTTGGATTATGAGGAGAGGTTGAGTAGACTGGGACTGTACTCGTTGGAATTTAGAAGGATGAGGGGGGATCTTATAGAAACATTTAAAATTATGAAGGGAATAGATAGGATAGATGCGGGCAGGTTGTTTCCACTGGCGGGTGAAAGCAGAACTAGGGGACGTAGCCTCAAAATAAGGGAAAGTAGATTTAGGACTGAGTTTAGGAGGAACTTCTTCACCCAAACGGTTGTGAATCTATGGAATTCCTTGCCCAGTGAAGCAGTTGAGGTTCCTTCATTACATGTTTTTAAAGTAAAGTTAGATAGTTATTTGAAGAATAAAGGGATTAAGGGTTATGGTGTTCGGGGCGGAAAGTGGATCTGAGTCCACAAAAGATCAGCCATGATCTAATTGAATGGCGGAGCAGGCTCGAGGGGTAGAATATCGTTATTTACAGTGGTCCCTGTGCGGTATATCATTATTTACAGTGGTCCCTGGGCAGTATATCATTATTTACAGTGGTCCCTGGGCAGTATATCATTATTTACACTGGTCCCTGGGTAGTATATCATTATTTACAGTTGTCCCTGGGCAGTATATCATTTTATACAGTGGTCCCTGGGTAGAATATAATTATTTACAGTGGTCCCTGGATAGTATATCATTATTTACAGTTGTCCCTGGGCAGTATATCATTATTTACAGTGATCCCTGGGAAGTATATCATTATATACAGTGGTCCCTGGGTAGAATATCATTATTTACAGTTGTCCCTGGGCAGTATATCATTATTTACAGTGATCCCTGGGAAGTATATCATTATATACAGTGGTCCCTGGGTAGAATATCATTATTTACAGTGGTCCCTGGGCAGTATATCATTATTTACAGTGATCCCTGGGAAGTATATCATTATTTACAGTGGTCCCTGGGTAGTATATCATTATTTACAGTGGTTCCTGGGTAGTATATCATTATTTACAGTGGTTCCTGTGTAGCCTATCATTATTTACTGTGATCCCTTGATAGAATATAATTATTTACAGTGGTCCCTGGTTAGTATATCGTAATTTACAGTGATCCCTTGATAGAATATCATTATTTACTGTGGGCCCTGGGCATTATATCATTATTTGCAGTGGTCCTTGTGCAGAATATCATTATTTACAGTGATCACTGGGCAGAATATCATTATTTACACTGGTCTCTGGGCAGTATATCATTATTTACAGTGGCCCCTGGGTAGTATACATTATTTACAGTGGTCCCTGGGCAGTATATCATTATTTACAGTGATCCCTGGGCAGTATATAATTATTTACAGTGGTCCCTGGGCAGTATATCATTATTTACAGTGATCCCTTGGCAGTATATCATTATTTACAGTGGTCCCTGGGCAGTATATCATTATTTACAGTGATCCATTGGCAGTATATCATTATTTACAGTGATCCCTGGATAGAATGTCATTATTTACAGTGTCGCTAGCTAGTATATCATTATTTACAGTTGTCTCTGGGCGGTAAAATCATTATTCACAGTGGTTCCCTTGGTAGTATATCATTATTTATAATGGTTCCTGGGTAGTATATCATTATTTACAGTTGTTCCATTGTTGTATATCATCATTTGCAGTTGCCCCTGGGCAACATACCATAATTTATAGAGGTTTAAGGAAGTATTTCATTATTCACAATGGTCGCTGGGAAGATTATCATTTTTTTCAGTGATCCCTGGGTAGTATCTCATTATTTACTGTGGTCCCTATGTCGAATGCCATTATTTACATTGTTCCCTGGGTTGTCTGTCAGTATTTAAAGTTGTCCCTGTGAAGTATGTGATTATTTACAGTGGACCCTGGGCAGTATCATCATTATTTACAGTGGGCTGGGCAGTATCATCATTATTTACAATTGTCCCTGGGCAGTATCATCATTATTTACAATTGTCCCTGGGCAGTATCATCATTATTTACAATTGTCCCTGGGCAGTATCATCATTATTTACAATTGTCCCTGTGCAGTATCATCATTAATCACAGTGTTTCCCTTGGCAGTATATCATTATTTACAGTGTTTCCCTTGGCAGTATATCATTATTTACAGTGTTTCCCTTGGTAGTATATCATTATTTACAGTGTTTCCCTTGGTAGAATATCATTATTTAACATGTGGCAGCACGGTAGGGGCAACACGGTAGCATGGTGGTTAGCATAAATGCTTCACAGCTCCAGGGTCCCAGGTTCGATTCCCGGCTGGGTCACTGTCTGTGCGGAGTCTGCACGTCCTCCCCGTGTGTGCGTGGGTTTCCTCCGGGTGCTCCGGTTTCCACCCACAGTCCAAAGATATGCGGATTAGGTGGATTGGCCATGCTAAATTGCCCGTAGTGTCCTAAAAAGTAAGGTTAAGGGGGGTTGTTGGGTTACGGGTATAGGGTGGATACGTGGGTTTGAGTACGGTGATCATTGCTCGGCACAACATCGAGGGCCGAAGGGCCTGTTCTGTGCTGTACTGTTCTATGTTCTATGTTCTATTCACAGTGGTCCCTGGGCATTATATCATTATTTACAGTGATCCCTGGGCAGTATATCATTATTTACAGTGATCCCTGGGCAGTATATCATTATTTACAGTGGGCCCTAGGCAGTATATCATTATTTACAGTGATCCTTGGGCAGTATATCATTATTTACAGTAGTCCCTGGGCAGTATATCATTATTTACAGTGATCCCTGGGAAGTATATCATTATTTACAGTGGTCCCTGGGCAGTATATCATTATTTACAGTGATCCCTGGGCAGTATATCATTATTTACAGTGACTTCCTTGCAGTGTATCAGCCCTGTATCAATCCCCAAACTAATCCCACTGCCCGGCTCTCTCCCCATAGCCCTGTATCAATCCTCAAACTAATCTCGCTGCCCCACTCTCTCCCCATAGCCCTGTATCAATCCCAAACTAATCCCACTGCCCCACTCTCTCCCCATAGCCCTGTATCAATCCCCAAACTAATCCCACTGCCCCGCTCTCTCCCCATAGCCCTGTATCAATCCCCAAACTAATCACACTGCCCCACTCTCTCCCCATAGCCCTGTATCAATCCCCAAACTAATCCCACTGCCCCACTCCCTCCCCATAGCCCTGTATCAATCCACAAACTAATCGCACTGCCCCACTCTCTCCCCATAGCCGAGTGACAATCCCCAAACTAATCCCACTGCCCCACTCTCTCCCCATAGCAATGTATCAATCCCAAACTAATCCCACTGCTCGGCTCTCTCCCCATAGCCCTGTATCAATCCCCAAACTAATCCCACTGCCCCACTCTCTCCCCATAGCCCTGTATCAATCCCCAAACTAATCCCACTGCCCCACTCTCTCCCCATAGCCCTGTATCAATCCCCAAACTAATCACACTGCCCCGCTCTCTCCCCGTAGCCCTGTATCAATCCCAAACTAATCCCACCGCCGCAATCTCTCCCCATAGCCCCGTATCTATCCCCAAACTAATCCCACTGCCCCACTCTCTCCCCATAGCTCGGTATCAATCTCCAAACTAATCCCACTGCCCCACTCTCTCCCCATAGCCCTGTATCAATCTCCAAACTATTCCCACTGCCCCACTCTCTCCCCATAGCCCTGTATCAATCCCCAAACTAATCTCACTGCCCTAACTCTCTCCCCATAGCCCTGTATCAATCTCCAAACTAATCCCACTGCCTCGCTCTCTCCCCATAGCCCTGTATCAATCCCCAAACTAATCCCACCACCGCAATCTCTCCCCATAGCCCTGTATCATTCCCCAAACTAATCACACTGCCCCACTCTCTCCATAGCCCTGTATTAATCCCCAAACTAATCCCACTGCCCGGCTCTCTCCCCATAGCCCTGTATCAGTCCCCAAACTAACCCCACTGCCGCAATCTCTCCCCATAGCCCTGTATAAATCCTCAAACTAATCCCACTGCCCCACTCTCTCCCCATCGCCCTGTATCAATCTCCAAACTTATCTCACTGCCCGGCTCTCTCCCCATAGCTCGGTATCAATCCCCAAACTAATCCCACTGCCCGGCTCTCTCCCCATAGCCCTGTATCAATCCCCAAACTAATCCCTCTGCCCCACTCTCGCCCCATTGCCCTGTATCAATCTCCAAACTAATCCCACTGCCCTACTCTCTCCCCCTAGCCCTGTATCAATCCCAAACTAATCCCACTGCCCTACTCTCTCCCCACAGCCCTGTATCAATCCCCAAACTAATCCCACAGCCCCACTCAATCCCCATAGCCCTGTATCAATCTCCAAACTAATCCCACTGCCCGCTCTCTCCCCATAGCTCGGTATCAATCCTAAACTAATCCCACTGTCCCACTCTCTCCCCGCAGCCCTATATCAATCCCCAAATTAATCCGACTGCCCCACTCTCTCCCCATAGCCCTGTATCAATCCCCAAACTAATCCCACTGCCCCACTCTCTCCCCATAGCCCCGTGTCAATCCCAAACTAATCTCACTGCCCCACTCTCTCCCCGCTGCCCTATTTCAATCCCCAAACTAATTCCACTGCCCCACTCTCTCCCTATAGCCCTATATCAACCCCCAAACTAATCCCACTGCCCCACACACTCCCCATAGCCTTGTATCAATCCCAAACTAATCACACTGCCCCACCTTCTCCCCATATCCCTGTGTCAATCCCAAACTAATCCCATCTCCCCATATCCCTGGGTCAATCCAAAACTATTTTAACTGCAGTGCCCCACTCTATTCCCATAGCCCTGTATCAATCCCGAAACGAATCCCATCTCCCCATATCCCTGTGTCAATCCCCAAACTAATCCCATCTACCCATATCCATGTGTCAATCCCCAAACGAATCCCATCTCCTCATATCCCTGTCAATCCCAAACTAATCCCATCTCCCCATTTCCATGTGTCAATCCCAAACTAATCCCATCTCCCCATATCCATGCGTCATTCCAACACTAATCCCATCTCCCTATATCCATGTGTCAATCCAACACTAATCCCATCTCCACATATCCATGTGTCATTCCAGCACTAATCCAATCTCCCCATATCCATGTGTCAATCCAGCGCTAATCCCATCTCCCCATATCCATGTGTCAATCCAACACTAATCCCATCTCCCCATATCCATATGTCAATCCAACACTAATCACATCTCCCCATATCCAGTGTCAGTCCCTAACTAAACCCACCTCCCCATATCCATGTGTCAATCCCAAACTAAACCCTTCTCCCCATATCCATGTGTCAATCCAACACTAATCCCATCTCCCCATATCCATATGTCAATCCAACACTAATCCCATCTCCCCATATCCATGTGTCAGTCCCAAACTAAACCCATCTCCTCATATCCATGTGTCAATCCCAAACTAATCCCATCTCCCCATATCCATGTGTCAATCCCAAACTAATCCCATCTGCCCATATCCATGTGTCAATCCAACACTAATCCCATCTCCCCATATCCATGTGTCAATCCCAAACTAATCCCATCTCCCCATATCCAGCAGAGGGCAGCAGAGCAGAGCAACTGATCAGCTGTTCTGTGGAAATTTGCATACGTGCAGTGCGGTCAGCCTAATTTCAAGGTGTACCTGCGAAGGAGACCCGAGGAGTTTGTGTGAAGGCAAGCATCCAGCAGAGGGCAGCAGAGCAGAGCTACTGATAAGCTGTTCTGGGGAAATTTGCATACGTGCAGTCCGGTCAGCATAATTTGAAGGTGGTTTGTGGAGGGGCTGTTGTCAAGTGACAGTTAAACCCGAAACACTTCGTCAGTGTTTCCCACCCTACCTCCTCCTCGTACCAAAAAAAGAACACGGTCGTTGGGAAGTGGGAGCAGGGGCTTGTCGTGCAGGTGAGTGAGTGCCTTTAAATTTGCTTACCTTTCAGCGGGAGCTGGGTTTGAGGGAATATCAGGTAAGCTCTTCCTTTCTTTTTCTTTTTCCTTTTTTTTTTAAATCTAGAGTTGATGTCAGGGAAGGCAGTACAATGCACCTCCTGAAGAATGTTTGAGGTGAGGGACACCGTCAGTGTCCCTGCTGATTTCATCTGTGGGAAGTGCACCCAACTCCAGCTCCTCAAAAACCGTGTTAGGGACCTGGAGCTTGAGCTGGATGAACTTCAGATCATTCGGGAGGCAGAGGGGTTCATAGTTAGAAGCTTCAGGGAGGTAGTTACGCCAAAGAATAAAGATAGATGGGTGACGGTGAGAGGGGCTGGGTGTAAGCAGTCAGTACAAGGATCCCTTGTGGTCGTTCCCCTTAGTAAAAAGTATACTGTTTTGGATACTTGTGGGGGGGGGGGACTTACCAGGAGTAAGCCATGGGGTATGGGCCTCTGGCACGGTGTCTGTCCCTGTAGCTCAGAAGGGAAGGGGGGAAGGAGTACAACATTAGTAATTGGGGACTCAATAGTCAGGGGCACAGATAGGAGATTTTGTGGGAGCGAGAGAGACTCACGTTTGGTATGTTGCCTACCAGGTGCAAGGGTACGTGATGTCTCGGATCGTGTTTTCCGGGACCATAAGGGAGAGGGGGAGCAGCCCCAAGTCGTAGCCCACATTGGCACTAACGACATAGGTAGGAAAGGGGACAAGGATGTCAGGCAGGCCTTTAGGGAGCTAGGATGGAAGCTCAGAGCGAGAACAAACAGAGTCGTTATCTCTGGGTTGTTGCCCGTGCCACGTGATAGTGAGACGAGGAATAGGGAGAGAGAGCAATTAAACACATGGCTACAGGGATGGTGCAGGCAGGAGGGATTCAGATTTCTGGATAACTGGGGCTCTTTCTGGGGAAGGTGGGACCTCTATAGACAGGATGGTCTACATCTGAACCTGAGGGGCACCAATACCCTGGGGGGGGGGAGATTTGTTAGTGCTCTTTGGGGGGGGTTTAAACTAATTCAGCAGGGGCATGGGAACCTGGATTGTAGTTTTGGGGTACGGGAGATTGAGAGTATAGAGGTCAGGAGCACAGATTTGACTTCGCAGGTGGGTGCCAGTGTTCAGGTAGGTGGTTTGAAGTGTGTCTACTTCAATGCCAGGAGTATACGAAATAAGGTAGGGGAACTGGCAGCATGGGTTGGTACCTGGGACTTCGATGTGGTGGCCATTTCAGAGACATGGATAGAGCAGGGACAGGAATGGTTGCTGCAGGTTCCGGGGTTTAGGTGTTTTAGTAAGGTCAGAGAAGGGAGGCAAAAGAGGGGGAGGTGTGGCGCTGCTAGTCAAGGACAGTATTACGGTGGCGGAAAGGATGCTAGATGGGGACTCTTCTTCCGAGGTAGTATGGGCTGAGGTTAGAAACAGGAAAGGAGAGGTCACCCTGTTGGGAGTTTTCTATAGGCCACCTAATAGTTCTAGGGATGTAGAGGAAAGGATGGCGAAGATGATTCTGGTAAAGAGCAAAAGTAACAGGGTAGTTGTTATGGGAGACTTTAACTTTCCAAATATTGACTGGAAAAGATATTGTTCGAGTACATTAGATGGGTCGTTCTTTGTACACTGTGTGCAGGAGGGTTTCCTGACACAATATGTTGACAGGCCAACAAGAGGCGAGGCCACATTGGATTTGGTTTTGGGTAATGAACCAGGCCAGGTGTTAGATCTGGAGGTAGGTGAGCACTTTGGAGACAGTGACCACAATTCGGTGACCTTCACGTTAGTGATGGAAAGGGATAAGTATAACACGCAGGGCAAGAGTCATAGCTGGGGGATGGGCAATTATGATGCCATTAGACATGACTTAGGATGTGTAGGTTAGAGAAGT
Source organism: Scyliorhinus canicula (assembly GCF_902713615.1). Lineage (NCBI taxonomy): Eukaryota > Metazoa > Chordata > Chondrichthyes > Carcharhiniformes > Scyliorhinidae > Scyliorhinus > Scyliorhinus canicula. Next base: position 21,121 of record NW_024055658.1, read on the forward strand.
AGGCTGCACGGGTTGGGCACACTGGATATGTGGAGCTTGTTCAAGGAACAGCTATTGCGTGTTCTTGATAAGTACGTACCAATCAGGCAGGGAGGAAGGGGTCGAGCGAGGGAACCGTGGTTTACCAAAGAAGTGGAATCTCTTGTTCAGAGGAAGAAGGAGGCCTATGTGAAGATGAGGCGTGAAGTTTCAGTTGGGGCGCTTGATAGTTACAAGGAAGCGAGGAAGGATCTAAAGAGAGAGTTAAGACGAGCAAGGAGGGGACATGAGAAGTCTTTGGCAGGTAGGATCAAAGAAAACCCAAAAGCTTTCTATAGGTATGTCAGGAATAAAAGAATGACAAGGTAAGAGTAGGGCCAGTCAAGGACAGTGGTGGGAAGTTGTGTGTGGAGGCTGAGGAGATAAGTGAGATACAAAATGAATACTTTTCGTCAGTATTCACTCAGGAAAAAGATAATGTTGTGGAGGAGAATGCTGAGACCCAGGCTATTAGAATAGATGGCATTGAGGTGCGTAGGGAAGAAGTGTTGGCAATTCTGGACAAGGTGAAAATAGATAAGTCCCCGGGGCCTGATGGGATTTATCCTAGGATTCTCTGGGAAGCCAGGGAAGAGATTGCTGAGCCTTTGGCTTTGATTTTTATGTCATCATTGGCTACAGGAATAGTGCCAGAGGACTGGAGGATAGCAAATGTGGTCCCTTTGTTCAAGAAGGGGAGTAGAGATAACCCCGGTAACTATAGGCTGGTGAGCCTCACGTCTGTTGTGGGTAAAGTCTTGGAGAGGATTATAAGAGATACGATTTATAATGATCTAGATAGGAATAATATGATTAGGGATAGTCAGCATGGTTTTGTGAAGGGCAGGTCATGCCTCACAAATCTTATCGAGTTCTTTGAGAAGGTGACTGAACAGGTAGACGAGGGTAGAGCAGTTGATGTGGTGTATATGGATTTCAGTAAAGCGTTAGATAATGTTCCCCACGGTCGGCTATTGCAGAAAATACGGAGGCTGGGGATTGAGGGTGATTTAGAGATGTGGATCAGAAATTGGCTAGTTGAAAGAAGACAGTGGGTGGTGGTTGATGGCAAATGTTCAGAATGGAGTTCAGTTACGAGTGGCGTACCACAAGGATCTGTTCTGGGGCCGTTGCTGTTTGTCATTTTTATAAATGACCTAGAGGAGGGCGCAGAAGGATGGGTGAGTAAATTTGCAGACGACACTAATGTCGGTGGAGATGTAGACAGTGTGGAAGGATGTTGCAGGTTACAGAGGGACATAGATAAGCTGCAGAGCTGGGCTGAGAGGTGGCAAATGGAGTTTAATGTAGAGAAGTGTGAGGTGATTCACTTTGGAAAGAATAACAGGAATGCGGAATATTTGGCTAATGGTAAAATTCTTAGCAGTGTGGATGAGCAGAGGGATCTCGGTGTCCATGTACATAGATCCCTGAAAGTTGCCACCCAGGTTGATAGGGTTGTGAAGAAGGCCTATGGTGTGTTGGCCTTTATTGGTAGAGGGATTGAGTTCTGGAGCCATGAGGTCATGTTGCAGCTGTACAAAACTCTGGTACGGCCGCATTTGGAGTATTGCGTACAGTTCTGGTCGCCTCATTATAGGAAGGATGTGGAAGCTTTGGAACGGGTGCAGAGGAGATTTACCAGGATGTTGCTTGGTATGGAGGGAAAATCTTATGAGGAAAGGCTGATGGACTTGAGGTTGTTTTCGTTTGAGAGAAGAAGGATAAGAATTGACTTAATAAAGGCATACAAAATGATCAGAGGGTTAGATCGGTTGGACAGTGAGAGCCTTCTCCCGCGGATGGAGATGGCTAGCACGAGGGGACATAGCCTTAAATTGAGGGGTAATAGATATAGGAGAAACGTCAGAGGTAGGTTTTTTACGCAAAGAGTGGTGAGGCTGTGGAATGCCCTACCTGCAACAGTAGTGAACTCGACAACATTGAGGGCATTTAAAAGTTTATTTGATAAGCATATGGATGATAATGGCATAGTGTAGGTTAGATGGCCTTTAGTTTTTAACTTCCCATGTCGGTGCAAAATCGTGGGCCGAAGGGCCTGTACTGCGCTGTATCGTTCTATGTTCTATGTTCTATTTCATACGCCATCCTTCTCACACAATCTGCCTCCCACATCCACTCAACCAATCGGTCTCCACTCTGCTTCCCTTTCTCTCAATCTACCTCCTTCTCTCGTGTTATCCTTTATTTCTTCCACCCTCATTCTCTCTCATCCTGCCTTCTATCTGCACAAGTCACAGACCAGTTTTCTCTTCCTCCACATCTCACCCCGCCTCCCTCCCAGTGTAAGTGTGTGTATCAGATGGACGGCCGGTATCAGTGAGAAACGGGGTATTAGTTTTCACAGCTGAATATGTTCCAATAATGCTCTCTGAGGTGTTGAGTTTCAATGTGCTGCAGCCTTTGAGTTTTCTGAGGTCCCAATGATTCTAAAGATTTTCATAGTTTGAGGGTCCGAATCAGATTTAGATATGGAATCACATATTTTGCGCTTAAAATAGTTCCAGATTTTGGAGACATTGAAATTTGCTACTTATGCTCATAAAGAACATACTAAAATCAAATGGGAATGGTCACAATTACAGAGAGAGCTACACCCCCAGAGTACAGTGGAACCACCCGGAGAAACACACTTACAATTGGAACTCAATCACTGAATGGTCATAGTTACAGAGGCAGCTACACCCCAGTCGGCAGTGGACCCACCCAGAGAAACACACTGACAATTGGAACTGAATCACTGAATGGTCACAGTTACAGAGGCAGCTGCACCCCAGAGTGCAGTGGACCCACCCAGAGAAACACACTGACAATTGGAACTGAATCACTGAATGGTCACAGTTACAGAGACAGCTACATCCCCAGAGTGCAGTGGAACCACCCGGAGAAACACACTGACAATTGGAACTGAATCACTGAATGGTCACAGTTACAGAGACAGCTTCACCCCAGAGTGCAGTGGACCCACCCAGAGAAACACACTGACAATTGGAACTGAATCACTGAATGGTCAGAGTTACAGAGGCAGCTACACCCCAGAGTGCCGTGGAACCAGACAGAGAAACACACTGACAATTGGAACTGAATCACTGAATGGTCACAGATACAGAGAGAGCTATACCCCAGAGTGCAGTGGACCTACCCAGAGAAACACACTGACAATTGGAACTGAATCACTGAATGGTCACATTTACAGAGGCAGCTACACCCCAGAGGGCAATGGACCCACCCAGGGAAACACACTGACAATTCGAACTGAATAACTGAATGGTCAAATTCGAGTGAGGGATGTCACTGAAACAATCTGGGATCTAGAGATGGGACTGATGGTGTCTGAGTGGACAGCATCCTTTCTGTCATTATTTGTTAATCAATGTGATCAACACAGTCCAGTGTTTGGAAAGAGGTCGCTCACTCAAAAATAAATGTTATCTTTCACTGAACACAATGTCGTAATCTATTTGTTCATATATTTGTTTAAATATAGTTGAAAAATGTTGCAAAAGCAATTTCCATGACGTGATTCCCCAGGGTATAAGTTAGAGACGTTGGGAATATATAACCTCAGAGTTGAAGACAGAGCGACTGTCAGTAGCAGGAAGGGAGACATCACTTCACACTGAACATGCATCGTCCAATTGATATGGCTGAGAAAATATTCTACCCAATCCTTGCTATTGTCGGTGTTCCTGGTAAGTGACTATCACCATTGAAGGTGTGTAAATCAGTGTGTGACCTGAACTCTGATTTTACACTGGGACTGAAAATGTTTAATGCTGCCCTCGTGCTGACTGTTGTACAGACACCTCGTCAACGATATAATTTACTGTTCGCTGGATTGTCCTTCGTGTCCAAAATTGCCATTAGTGTTGGGTGGGGTTGCTGGGTTGCGGGGATGGGGTGGGTTTGGGTGGGGTGCTCTTTCCGGGTGTCGGTGTTGACTCGATGGGCCGAATGGCCTCCTTTCTGAACTGTGAATTCTCAGATATTAAAGTCAAATGTGTTTCAACATGTTTGGTTTGAATCACTTTAATTAACTGACAATAAACGTCTGATTATAACTCACTGGCTCTCTGATCAATTAAGTTAATATATTGAGTGGAATTTTGTATAATGTTAGACTGGATTTCAGTGAAATCTACCTCTGAAGGAAGGAAGGGGATAAGAATTATAACAAACTGAGTGTGGATCACTAACCAGAGTGAATATCGGACAGCGGGAACAAGGATTACTGGAAGTATCTGTCAGTGTAGAATTGTACTGAGCGTGGGACACAAACCAGAGTGGAATATCTAAGTGGGTCACTAACCAGAGTGGAATATCTGACAGCGGGAACAAGGGTTACTGGAAATATCTGTCAGTGTAGAATTGTACTGAGTGTGGGTCATGAACCAGAGTGGAATATCTGACAGCGGGAACAAGGATTACTGGAAGTATCTGTCAGTGTAGAATTGTACTGAGTGTGGGTCATTAACCAGAGTGGAATATCTGACAGCGGGAACAAGGATTACTGGAAGTATCTGTCAGTGCAGAATTGTACTGAGTGTGGGTCATTAACCAGAGTGGAATATCTGATCTAATTATCCCTCTACTACTGGGACTATCTGTCCGTGTGGATTGTATTGTATGTGGTTCATTAACTGAACTGACATTAGTTGGTTCTATTTTGAAATGATGTATTTTATTGGTGAGTTGTCGCTCCATTCTGTGGAGTTCTCTCTGTGTGTTTTAACTTTGGAATAGGTTGAATACAGGAAGAGTTTGGCTATGTTTTGAAGATGTTTGATATTTATTGTATGAAGTGAAATGTCTCTATCTCTGTTTTCTATGGGTCTACTCTAACAGGAACAAACATCACCCACTCTCCAATATTTCATAAAACCCACAACAGTCCAGTATTCCAATAGGTTTTGTGATATTTTCTCATTTCTATTCATTCTGAAATGAACTCACATGTTTGATCAATTTTTATGGGTGTTTTTGAACTGTGTTTCTGCTTCACACGATTTGTGAATCTATTCACCTGAACCCAGAAACCCCTCCAGTCCATTCACACACTTATTTTCCAAGGAGTGATTGGGGGACTTATTGTTCTGATCAAAATGCAGCAGCGGACACTGATCTGTCGGTACATTAATTTCCCATTGAAATTCCCACTTTGCAAATTCATAATTACTGATAATGTGTGCCTGTAATTAGTTGTATTCTTCCTCTGTATTCACTATCACTCTCAATTTGATTGTGTCTGTAAATTGTGTAATTTTCATGCTGCTTCCCGATTCCATACTGTTGATGGGAATGGTGAAGGAGAGTGATCCCAGTGGTGATCCTTGTGGAACACCACTTCCCACCTTCCACCAATCAGTCTAAATCCCTTTAACTCCTCTCCCTGTTTTGTGTGTGTGTGTCGCCAGCATTCTGCTGCTGTGTCCCCTAACTCCACTGGCTCTGAGATTACTCATCAGTCTGTTATGTCGGATCTTACTGACGGCCTTTAGAAACTCAAACTGTTTAACATCTATCATACTACTCAGATCTGTTATTTCTGATAGTTATTGAAATAATTTGATGAAATGTTTCAGGAATGATGTTGACTTTGGAATATGTGCCGCCTATTTAGTAAACTCTGTGTTACTGCATTTCTTTTAACTCAGACTTCTAATCCCATTTTTCCTACTGTTGACATTGTGACTGGAAGATTTTATTATATTCTGTTGTAAATTCAAGAATAACAGAGACTGACTTCTGCTTTTCAATTCTTTGGCAATTATTCTGATGGTGTTCAGTGAGTAGATAATATTGTCTCTGCTGTTTCTCACTGTCTATTTTATGAAATTTGGTGCTGAAATTAATCCGCCTCCAGTAATCTCCCTCTACCTGGACCCCACCCTCTGGCCTCCTATCAGCCCTTGGTCTTTTCATTGAGATCTGTCAGTGCGACATCGACCGTCTCAATTTCTCTGTGCCTCTCACCAACTCAATCCTGACTCTCTCTAAACTTGCTCCAATCCTCTCTCTAATATCCAACCCTGACCTGGTGATCTGAGCTGCCCACAAGCGTGGTGCCATTATTGTCTGGTGTACTGACTTCTTCCTCACAGAGGCTGACCGTCAACTCTCAGACCCATCCTGCTACCTCCCCCTCCTGCTACCTCCCCCTGGACCAGCAGCACATCACCAAACATCATGATATTGTTCCCAGGACTGTCACTGACCTTATCGAGGTCTGGATATCCTCTGTCCACAGGCTCAGACATCATAGTCCCACAACCCCACACATCCTGCATCAACCTCCCGCTTCTACCTCCTTCCCAAAATCTACAAACAGGAAATTCCCAGTACACCCATTATTTCGGCCTGTTCCAGCCCCAGCAAGATCATGTATTCCTATCTTAATTCCATCCGCTTTATCCTGTTCTGCCCCTTCCCAAAGATATTGGTGGCACAGTAACACAGTGGTTTGCACTGCTGCCTCACAGCACCAGGGTACCCGGATCAATTCCTACCTTTGGTGACTGTCTGTGTAGATACTTTCTCTGTGTCTGCGTGGGTTTCCTCCGGGTGCTCCGGTTTCCTCCCACAGTCCAAAGATGTAGAGGTTAGGTGGATTGGCCATGATAAATTTTGTTTAGTTTACAGACAATTTAGATGGGGTCACTGGGTTATGGGGATGGGGTGGTTTTAACTGGTGTTTACTTTCCAAGGGGCGGTGCAGACTCGATGGGCTGAATGGCCTCCTTTTGCAATGTACATTCTATGTTTTATTCCTCCCATGATTATGAAGTGGGAAGGTCCTGCGTTTGATTTATTTTTACTATTGATCGTGGAGGATTCAGTAAACCAGGAGTGGTGTCCAACCCCATCAAAAACCAGTCCAGGGAACGGTCCAATCCGGGGTGTGGTCCAATAACTGAGCAGGGATGACAATCTCTGGTATGTTTGTATCTGGTTTGGGAAACCTGGCCGGCCTGAGTGAATCCTGTAAATCAGACTGAATGAGAAATGTAACCTCTCCCAAAGGTATCTGAATTATAAACATTTTCCTCCCACTGCCATCAAACTGACAGGGCCGCAATTCACACTTCCCCCCCCCCCCATTCCCCATCTTTAACACTGGAGTTACATTTGCTACTTCCCTCTCTGCAATGTTAATCTCTGTGTCCACTCCTCTCCCAACACCCCCACCCACCCACTGTCCATTATATTGATGCTGAGATTATGTTCAGACAGGGAGATTGATTATCCAGTAATTTCCAGCGTCTCTCCTTTCTCTCTCTGACAGTTAATTTACTGGGAATTGTGATTCTGTGTCGGGGTAAGTGTGGTCTCTCTACCTGCACCACTCGCTACCTGGTGGCCATGGCAACGGCGGATCTGCTGTATATTATCACTAGACCCATACTGAACAAGATCAATGTTATTATTTCCCCCGGAATTTCCTGGACCTCACCCCTGTGTGCAGTGTTAACGCTGTCCTGCTGGCTGCAGCCAGGGACTGTTCTGTCTGGTTCACCCTCACTTTCTCCTTTGATCGATTTGTGGCCATTCGCTGCCAGAAACTGAAAACTAAATATTGCACCGGGAAAACTGCGGCTGTGGTTCTGTCAACAAGCGGCCTCCTGCTCTGTGTGAAAAACATCCCCTGTACTTTATATTGGAACCTGGGAGATAATCGGCAATGTCCAGTGGGGCTGTCAGGCAAAGAGCAGCTATTGGACTGACCCGGGATGGGTTGGATATTCCTGGTTTGATCAGGTTTTAACCCCATTGATCCCGTTCTTCTCAATCCTGTTGACCAACGCTCTGACAGTCAGACACATTTTACTCAGCAGTCGGGTCCGGAAGACACTGAGGGCTCAGAGTCAGGGAGACAATCGCACAGACCCAGAGATGGAGAGCAGAAGGAAGTCAATGATTTTACTCTTCAGCATCTCCGGGACTTTCATTCTCCTCTGGACCGTGCACGTTATTAAATTTTTCTATATCGATGTGAGAGGATTAGTTTACCTCACCGATCCTCAATATAATTTACAAATAGTCGGATTTATGCTGCTGGATTTAAATTGCTGCACAAACACATTTATTTATGTGGTGACTCAGTCCAGGTTCAGGGAGCAGATCAAGATCGCGGTGAAATATCCGGTTACATCAATTATTAAATTAATGAGTAAATCAACCTGACTGACAGCCTCTCAGCCAATCAGCAGCTCCAGCCGCTGACTGACAGCCTCTCAGCCAATCAGCAGCTCCAGCCGCTGACTGACAGCCACTCAGCCAATCAACAGCTCCAGCCGCTGACTGACAGCCTCTCAGCCAATCAGCAGCTCCAGCCCCTGACTGACAGCCTCTCAGCCAATCAGCAGCTCCAGCCGCTGAATGACAGCCTCTCAGCCAATCAGCAGCTCCAGCTACAGGTGCGGGGGGAGGGAACACTGGCAGTGCTGGCTGTGGGGGTGGAGCACTGGCAGTGCTCGCTGTGTGGGTGGAGCACTGGCAGTTCTGGCTGTGGGGGGAGCTCTGGCAGTGCTGGCTGTGGGGGGAACACTGGCAGTGTTGGCTGTGGAGTATCACTGGCAGGGCTGGCTGTGGGGGGAGCACTGGCAGTGCTGACTGTGGGGGAGCACTGGCAGTGTTGGCTGTGGGGTATCACTGGCAGTGCTGTCTGTGGGGGGAGCACTGGCAGGGCTGGCTATGGGGGAGGGAGCACTGGCAGTGCTCGCTGTGCGGGTGGAGCACTGCCAGTGCTGGCTGTGTGGGGAGCACTGGCAGGGCTGGCTTTGGGGGAGCACTGGCAGTGCTGGCTGTGTGGGGATCACTGGCAGTGCTGGCTGTGGGGGAGCACTGGCAGTACTGGCTGGGGAGGGCACTGGCAGTGATGGCTGTCGGAGTGCAGCACTGGCAGTGTTTGGCTGTGGGGGAACACTCGCAGTGCTGGCTATGGGGGCGTGCACTAGGAGTGCTGGCTGGGGAGGGCACTGGCAGTTCTGGCTGAGGGGAGAGTACACTGGCAGTGCTGGTTGTGGGGTATCACTGGCAGTGGAGGCAGTGGGGGGATCACTGGCAGTGCTGGCTGAGGGGCTGGGTGCACTGGCACGGCTGGCTGTTGGGGGAGAACTGGCAGTGCTGGTTGTGGGTGGGAGCACTGGCAGTGCTGGCTGTGGGGGTGGGGGCACTGGCAGTGCTGGTGTGGGGGTGGGGGCACTGTCAGTGATGGCTGTGGGGGTGTGGGCACTGGCAGTGCTGGCTATGGGGGGGCACTGGGAATGCTGGCTGTGGGGGAGGGAGCACTGGCAGTGCTGGTTGTAGGTGGGAGCGCTAACAGGGCTGGCTGTGGGGGGTATCACTGGAAGTGTTGGCTGTGGGGGTGGGGGCACGCAGTGCTGGCTATGGGGAGCACTGGCAAGGCAGGCTGTTGTGGGAGCACTGGCAGTGCTCGCTGTGTGGGTGGGAGCACTGGCAGGGCTGGCTGTGTGGGGAGCACTTGCAGAGCTGGCTGGGGGGCACTGGCAGTGCTGGCTGGGGAGGGCACTGGCAGTGATGGCTGTCGGAGTGCAGCACTGGCAGTGCTGGCTGTGGGGGAGCACTGGCAGTGCTGGCTGTGGGGGGTGGTCAGTGGCAGTGGTAGCTGTGGGTGGGAGCACTGTGAGTGCTGGCTGTGTGGGGGAGCACCGGCAGTACTGGCTGTGGGGGTGCACTGGCAGGGCTTGCTGTGGGTGTGGGGGCACTGGCAGTGCTGGCTGTGGGACAATGGCAGTGCTGGCTGTGGGGGTGGGGGCACTGGCAGTGCTGGCTGTGGGGGGAACACTGGCAGTGTTGGCTGTGGAGAAGCACTGGCAGGGCTGGCTGTGGGGGGAGCACTGGCAGTGCTGACTGTGGGGGGAGCACTGGCAGGGCTGGCTGTGGAGGGGAGCACTGGCAGTGCTGGCTGGGGGGACACTGGCAGTGCTGGCTATGTGGGGGCAGTGGCAGTGCTGGCTGGGGAGGGCACTGGCAGTGCTGGCTGTGTGGGGGCACTGGCAGTGCTGGCTGGGGAGGGCAATGGCAGTGCTGGCTGTGTGGGGGCAGTGGCAGTGCTGGCTGGGGAGGGCACTGGCAGTGTTGGCTGTGGGGTATCACTGGCAGGGCTGGCTGTGGGGGGAGCACTGGCAGTGCTGACTGTGGGGGGAGCACTGGCAGGGCTGGCTGTGGAGGGGAGCACTGGCAGTGCTGGCTGGGGGGACACTGGCAGTGCTGGCTGTGTGGGGGCACTGGCAGTGCTGGCTGGGGAGGGCACTGGCAGTGCTGGCTGTGTGGGGGCACTGGCAGTGCTGGCTGGGGAGGGCACTGGCAGTGCTGGCTGTGTGGGGGCAGTGGCAGTGCTGGCTGGGGAGGTCACCGGCGGTGATGGCTGTCGGAGTGCAGCACTGGCAGTGGTGGCTGTGGGGGGGAACACTGGCAGTGCTGGCTGTGGGGAATACTGGCAGTGGTGGCTGTGGTGGGGGTGCACTGGCAGTGCTGGCTGTTTGGGGAGCAATAGCAGTGCTGGCTGGGGAGGGCTCTGGCAGTGCAGGCTGGGGAGGGAGCACTAGTAGTGATGGCTGGGGAGGGCAATGGCAGTGCTGGCTGTGGGGGGGAGAACTTGCAGTGCTGGCTGTGTGGGGGAGCACTGGCAGTGCTGGCTGTGGGGGGCTCTGTCAGTGCTGGCTGTGGGGGGTGCTCCGACAGTGTTGGCTGTAGGGTATCACTGGCAGTGTTGGCTGTGGGGTATCACTGGTAGTGTTGGATTTGGGGAGCACGGGCAGGGCTGGCTGTGGTGCTGGGGGCACTGGCAGTGCTGGCTGTTGGGGTAGCACTGGCAGGGCTGCCTGTGGGGGGAGAACTGGCAGTGCTGGTTGTGGGTGGGAGCACTGGCAGTGCTGGCTGGGGAGGGAGCACTGTCAGTACTGGCTGGGGGAGCACTGGCAGTGCAGGCTGTGAGGGAGGGAGCACTGGCAGTGCTGGCTGTGGGGGGTTTCACTGGCAGGGCTGGCTGTGTGGGGGGGGGGCACTGGCAGTGCTGGCTGTGGGGGTGTGGGCACTGGCATTGCTGGCTGTGGTGGTATCACTGGCAGTGCTGGCTTTGGGGGTGGGGGCACTGTGAGTGCTGGCTGTGGGGGTGGGGCACTGGCAGTGCTCGCTATGGGGGGGAGCACTGGCTAGGCTGGCTGTGCGGTAGCACTGGCAGTGCTGGCTGTGGGGGGAGCACTGGCAGTGCTGGCTGTGGGTGGGAGCACTGGCAGTGCTGGCTGTGTGGGGGCACTGGCAGTGCTGGCTATGAAGGGAGCACTGGCAGTACTGGCTGGGGAGGGCACTGGCAACGTGATGGCTTTGGAGTGCAGCACTGGAAGTACTGGCTGTGGGGGGAACACTGGCAGTGCTAGCTGTGGGTGGAGTACTGACAGTGCTGGCTGTGGGGGCGAGCACTGGAAGTGTTGGCTGTGCGGTGTGCACTAGCAGTGCTGGCTCCGGGGGGAGCAGTGGCAGTGCTGGCTGGAGAGGGCACTGGCAGTGCTGGATGGGGAGGGTACTGGCAGTGCAGGGTGTGGGGAGGGAGCACTGGCAGCGCTGGCTGTGATGTATCACTGGCAATGCTATCTGTGTGGGGGAGCACTGGCAGTGCTGGCTGTGTGGGGGAGCACTGGCAGTGCTGCCTGTGGTGGAGCACTGGCAGTGCTGGCTGCGGGGGGAGCACTGGCAGTGCTGGCTGTTGGGTATCACTGGCAGTTCTCGCAGTGGGTGGGCACTGGCAGTGCTGGCTGTGTTGGGAGGGCACTGGCAGTGGGGGAGGGAGCACGCAGTGATGGCTGTCGGAGTGCAGAACTGGCAGTGCTGGCTGGGGAGAGCACTGGCATTGCTGTCTGTTGGGAGGGCACTGGCAGTGCTGCCTGGGGAGGGCACTGGCAGTGCTGGCTGGGGAGTGCACGGGCAGTGCTAGCTGTGGGGGAATATTACTGGCAGTGCTGACTGTGGGGGAGGGAGAACTGGCAGTGCTGGCTGTGGCGGGAGCACTGGCAATGCTGGCAGTGTGGGGGAGCACTGGCAGTGCTAGCTGAGGGGGGGGGTCAGTGGGAGTGCTGGCTGTGTGTTGGAAATGGCAGTGCTGGCTGTCCGTGTGGGGGCACTGTATGTGCTGGCTGTGGGGGAGTATCACTTGCAGTGCTGACTGTTGGGAGGGCACTGGCAGTGCTGCCTGGGGAGGGCACTGGCAGTGCTGCCTGGGGAGTCCACGGGCAGTGCTAGCTGTGGGGGAATATTACTGGCAGTGCTGACTGTGGGGGAGGGAGAACTGGCAGTGCTGGCTGTGGCGGGAGCACTGGCAATGCTGGCAGTGGGCGGGGAGCACTGGCAGTGCTGCCTTCGGGGTATCACTGGCAGTGCTGGCTGTGGGGGTTGGGGCACTGGCAGTTCTGGCTGTGGGGGAGCATTTGCAGTGCTGGCTGTGTGGGGGAGCACTGGAAGTGCTGGCTGCGGGGGCTGCGGGGGCAATGGCAGTGCTGGCTGTGGGGTATCACTGGCAGTGCTGGCTGTGGGGAGCACTGGCAGGGCTGCCTGTGGGGCTGGGGGCACTGGCAGTGCTGGCTGTGGGGGTAGCACTGGCGGGGCTGGTTGTGGGGGGAGAACTGGCAGTGCTGGCAGTGTGGGGGAGCACTGGCAGTGCTAGCTGAGGGGGGGGGTCAGTGGGAGTGCTGGCTGTGTGTTGGAAATGGCAGTGCTGGCTGTCCGTATGGGGACACTGTATGTGCTGGCTGTGGGGGAGTATCACTGGCAGTGCTGACTGTAGGGGGAGCACTGGCAGTGCTGGCTTTGGGGGGAGGGAGCACTGGCAGTGCTGGCTGTGGGAGAAGCCCTGGCAGTGCTGGCTGTGGGGGTCACTGGCAGTGCAGGATGTGGGTGGAGCACTGGCAGTGCTGGCTGTGTGCGGGAGCACTGGCATTGCTGGCTGTGGGGGGCACTGGCAGTGCTGGCTGTGGGGGTGCTCTGGCAGTGTTGTCTGTGGGGTATCACTGGCAGTTTTGGCTGTGGAGGGAGCACTGGCAGTGCTGGCTGTGGGTGGGCACTGGCAGTGGTGGCTGTGGGGGAGCACTGGCAGTGCTAGCTGTGGGGGGTATCACAGGCAGTGCTGGCTGTGTGGGGGGGCACTGGCAGGGCTGGCTGAGGGTATCTCTGGCAGTGCTGGCAGTTTATTTTACACCAACCGGTACAACTGACAGAAAAGCCTCAGTGTGAGTGGCACGGGGCACAATGGTTAGCACAGCAGCCGACGGCACTGAGGACATAATGGCCGTGAACTGACATAAAATGGCCGCCGTGAACTGACATAAAATGGCCGCTGTGTACTGACCTAAAATGGCCTCTGTGAACTGACATAAAATGGCCACTGTGAACTGACATAAAATGGCCGCCGTGAACTGACATAAAATGGCCGCTGTGAACTGACATAAAATGGCCGCCGTGAACTGACATAAAATGGCCGCTGTGAACTGACATAAAATGGCGGCTGTGAACTGACCTAAAATGGCCACTGTGTACTGACCTAAAATGGCCACTGTGCACTGACCTAAAATGGCCACTGTGTACTGACATAAAATGGCCACTGTGTACTGACCTAAAATGGCCACTGTGTACTGACCTAAAATGGCCACTATGTACTGACCTAAAATAGCCGCTGTGTACTGACCTAAAATGGCCACTGTGAATTGACCTAAAATGGCCGCTGTGTACTGATCTAAAATGGCCACTGTGTACTGACCTAAAATGGCCGCTGAGTACTGACCTAAAATGGCCACTGTGTACTGACCTAAAATGGCCACTCTGTACTGACCTAAAATGGCCGCTGTGTACTGACCTAAAATGGCCACTGTGTACTGACCTAAAATGGCCGCTGTGTACTGACCTAAAATGGCCACTGTGTACTGATTAAAAATGGCCACTGTGTACTGACCTAAAATGGCCACTGTGTACTGACCTAAAATCAGTAAGAAGTCTTACAACACCAGGTTAAAGTCCAACAGGTTTGATTCAAATACGAGCTTTCGGAGCACAGCTCCTTCCTCAGGTGAACGCCGGCATCTCCTCATCCTGACCTAAAATGGCCGCTATGTACTGACCTAAAATGGCTGCTGTGTACTGACCTATAATGGCCACTGTGTACTGACCTAAAATGGCCACTGTGTACTTATCTAAAGTGGCCACTGTGTACTGACCTAAAATGACCACTGTGTACTGACCTAAAATGGCCACTGTGTACTGACCTAAAATGACCACTGTGTACTGACCTAAAATGGCCACTGTGTACTGATCTAAAATGGCCGCTGGGTACTGGTCTAAAATGGCCACTGTGTACTGACCTAAAATGGCCACTGTGTACTGACCTAAAATGGCCATTGTGTACTGATCTAAAATGGCCACTGTGTACTGACCTAAAATGGCCGTTGTGTACTGACCTAAAATCAGTAAGAAGTCTTACAACGACTTCCGGTGGCGGCGATGCCTGAGTGAGCCGCACATTCGGTGGGCTCTCACTCCGGCGCGGCAGAACAGCTGATTCCCCGCGATAGCTGGACCTCGGGGGCGGCAAAAAGGCTGCCGGGAAAAGAAGAAGAGAGCGGGCTGCAGCTGATGGAATCGGAGGCCAGCAGGTAGAAGAACAAAGGGAGAGACGGAGGCAAGAACGAAACTGACCTGAAGGGTAAGATGGCGGACCCTCGGACCTTCCTTCCTCCAGGACAACAAAGGGGAAAAAAGTTTGGAGTCGCTGAGGAGGGACAGCTTGGACCCACTTCAGATGCCCAGAAGGGAAAAATTTAAGGAGCTGGGCGAAGGAAGGCGGCAGCGAAGTTGCTGAGGAGCGGGCTGCGGCACATGGAACAGTGAGAGTCCAGAAGGCAGAAGAAGAAGGAGAAAAAGGGACAGAGACAAGGACCTGAAGAAAATTACCTGGGACCTAAGATTGCGGACACACGGACCCCGGACTCAGCAATCCAGCAGGCGCTGGATAACATGCTCTAGGTAATGATGTCCAATTTTGAAGCGCTGAAGCGGGACAGCTTGGACCCAATCCAGAAAGCGGTGGATCAGCTGAACCAGAGGCTGGACGCGCAGGATGTTAAAGTTAAGGAGCTGGGAGAGGCGGTGGAGGAGCAGGCGGATGCGCAGACAGTTGCAGCGGTAGAAGTTGACGGCCTGAAAGAGCGGCAGAGAAGACTGCTGGACAGAGTGGAGGAGCTGGAGAATAGAGTCCGCAGGAACAATCTGAGGATGGTCGGCCTCCCGGAGGGGGCGGAGGGAGCTGATGCTGCAGCGTTTGTAGCAGACCTGCTGAAGCAGCTGATGGGGGCCGAAGCCTTTCCGCGAGCGCCGGAGCTGGAGGGGGCACACAGAGTGCAGGCAAGGCAGGGGCGGCCGAGCGGACCCCCCCCACCCGATGGTGATTAGGTTCCACAGGTTCGTGGACAAGGAGCGGGTGCTGCAGTGGGCAAAGAGCGCCAGGAGCAGCACGTGGAACAACAGTGTTCTCCGCATTTACCAGGACCTAAGCCAGGAGGTGGCTCGGCGGCGAGCTGCCTTTAAGAATGTCAAGGAGGTGCTGTTCAAGAAGCACGTGAAGTTTGGTCTGCTGTTCCCAGCTCGGCTATGGGTCACACACCAGGGTCAACACCACTACTTCTCCGAGCCCGAAGAAGCGATGGATTTTGTGAGGGACCTGGGGCTGGTCCCGAAAGGAGGCCCCAAGGACGCGAACTAGGGCCCGAGGATTTCTGTGGGAAGGAACACCGAATGTGCCTGGACTGCTGCTTACCGTTTTGCTGGGCCAAAGGGGCCAAGCGGAACATTTGGGACTCTTTCCTTTGTTCACGGACATTATATTTTTGTGCTTTTTCTCTTTTTTCTGGTTTTTTTTTTCCTGTTTGGGCTGGTTTGTGCTTTTTGTGCAGCTCGCGGAAGACACTGGAGCCGGCTTGCCCCATTGGGTGGGAGAGGGGGATGGGGCGCAGGGGAGTGGGGAGGAGGACGGGGAAACAATGGGAATGAGACAGGAAGGCGCCGGAGTGCTGAGTCACCGGGCTAGCAGATTGGCTAGTCAAGGGAGTCAGGTGGGGGGGAAGTTACAGCCAGTAGATGGCAGGGGTGGGGGTATCGGGGGAGGGGGTTAGGGGAGGGGGGGGTTGTTCTGCTGACGGGGGAGGGACTTGTAATAGGCACTGGAAAGGAGGTCGAGGGTGGAGGCAGCCAGAGGGCGGGCCAGGAATGGCGCGATGCACGGGCCAGGGACCGGCCCGAGAAAGGCTGTGGCTGACCGGCGGGGTGGGGGGGGGTGGGATGTGCCCCCCAACCAGGCTGATCACCTGGAACGTTAAGGGACTGAATGGGCCGGTTAAGAGGGCGCGGGTGTTCACGCACTTGCGGGCCCTGAGGGCGGACGTAATTATGTTGCAGGAGACACATCTGAAAGTGTCGGACCAGACCAGGCTAAGGAAGGGCTGGATTAGCCAGGTCTTCCACTCGGACTTGGACTCGAAGTCCAGAGGGGTGGCAATCATGATCAACAAGCGCGTGCAATTTGAGGCAGAGGGCATATCCGCAGACGGGGGGGGGGGGGGGGGGGGGGGCAGATACCTGATGGTACGGGGCAGACTGGAGGGGAGAAGAGTGGTGCTGGTGAATATTTCTGCCCCGAACTGGGATGACGTGGACTTCATTAAAAGAGTGCTGGGGAAGATCCCGGACCTGGATTCTCGCAGGCTAATAATGGGAGGGGACTTTAACATGGTCCTTGACCCGACTTTGGATCCGTCGTGTCCCAGAACGGGTAGACTCTCAGCAATGGCAAGGGAGCTGAAAGGGTTTATGGAGCAAATGGGGGCAGTGGACCCCTGGAGAGAGGGACAGCCAACAGGAAGGGGCTACTCGTTTTACTCGCACGTCCATAAAGTATATTCCAGGATAGATTTCTTTGTACTAAGCAGGGACTGTATGGGGGAGGTAAAGAACACGGAATACTCAGCAATTACCATTTCAGACCATGCCCCCCACTGGGTCGACCTGCAGTTCGGGGGAGCGAGCTATCAACGCCCGCAATGGAGGCTAGAGGGGGGATTGCTGTCGGAGGAGGGGATCTGCGAGAGGCTTCGGAAATGTATAAAAAATTACCTGCAGGTGAATGACATGGGGGAGGTCTCAGCGGCGACCGTGTAGGAGGCGCTAAAGGCAGTAGTGCGGGGGGGAGCTGATTTCAATTGGGGCCCACAGAGCCAAGGCAGACAGGGCAGAGATGGATAGATTGGTCAGGGAAATGGGTCGGATAGATGAAGAGCACGCGGAGTCCCCGGGGGAGGTTTTACTCAGGGAGAGGCAGAGACTACAGGCGGAACTGGGGGCTCTATCCACGAGCAGGGCCGTGGAACAGCTTAGGAAGGCGAGGGGAGTGGTGTACGAGCATGGGGGAAAGGCTAGCAGACTGTTAGCGCAGCAACTCAGGAGGAGGGAGGCAGCCAGGGAAATAGGTAGAGTGAGGGACGAGGGGGGGCGCAAAGTGGAGGACCCGGCAGAATTGAATAGGGTATTCCGGGACTTCTATCATAAGCTGTATACTTCGGAGCCGCCGGAAGAACCGGAGGGGATGAAAAGGTTTCTGGACGGGTTAACATTCCCAACAGTTGGTGGAAGGCGAGTGGAAGAGCTGGGGGCCCCGATTAGAGTAGAGGAGGTATTGGGGGGCCTAAAGGCCATGCAGTAGGGGAAAGCCCCGGGGCCGGATGGATCCCCAGTAGAGTTTTATAGGAAGTTCTCTGAGCTGGTGGGCCCGGTCTTGGCGAGGGTTTTCAATGAGGCAAGGGACAGAGGGACCCTGCCGCCGACAATGTCACAAGCCACCATATCTCTGATATTGAAGCGGGGTAAAGACCCGGAGGCGTGCGGGTCCTACAGGCCAATCTCCCTGATTAATGTAGACGCCAAGCTCCTGGCAAAGGTACTGGCGGGTAGAATGGAGGACTGTGTACCGGAGGTGATTGGGGAGGATCAAACGGGGTTTGTGAAAGGTAGGCAGCTGGCGGCCAATCTGAGGAGATTGTTCAATGTGATAATGATGCCCCCGGCAGGTAGAGAGGTGGAGGTAGTGGTGGCAATGGACGCCGAGAAGGCCTTTGACTGGGTGGAGTGGGACTATCTATGGGAGGTGCTCGGACGGTTTGGGTTCGGGGAGGGATTGGTGGATTGGATCAAATTATTATATCAGGCCCCGAGGGCCAGCATCAGGACCAACAGAGAAGTGTCGGAGTATTTTAGGTTGTACCGAGGGACCAGACAGGGCTGCCCGCTCTCCCCGCTACTGTTTGCGCTGGCCATAGAGCCGCTGGCGATTGCGCTGAGAGCCGCAGAGGGTTGGAAGGGGATGGTGAGGGGCGGGGTTGAACATAGGGTCTCTCTTTATGCAGACAACCTGCTCCTGTACGTGTCTGACCCAGTGGCCGGGATGGGAACTATACTGGGAATGCTGAGGAAGTTCGGCCAGTTTTCAGGATACAAATTAAATACGGTCAAGAGTGAAATGTTTGTGGTACAGGCAAGGGGCCAGGAGAACAGATTGAAATGGCTACCGTTTCGGCTGGTTGAGGAAAATTTCCGGTATTTAGGAATCCAGGTGGCGTGAGACTGGGCAGGCTGCATAAGTTAAATCTGGCCAGGGTGGTGGAGCAAATGAAGGGAGAGTTTCGGAGATGGGATGCACTCCCGCTGTCGCTGGCAGGGAGGGTGCAGACTGTAAAGATGACAATCCTCCCTCGATTTTTGTTTATTTTTCAGTGCCTCCCGATCTTTATCCCACAGTCCTTCTTCAAAAGAGTTAACAGGATGATCATGAGCTTTGTCTGGCCGGGAAAATCCCCGTGGGTGAAGAAGGCGATGTTGGAGAGGAACGGCAGCGAGGGAGGGCTGGCTTTGCCGAGTCTGATCAATTATTACTGGGCGGCCAACATCGCTATGATAAGGAAGTGGATGGTGGGTACGGGGTCTATTTGGGAGCGGGTGGAGGCGGCTTAGTGCAGGGGCTCCAGTTTGGCAGCCCTGGTCACGGCTCCTCTACCACTGCCCCCGGCCAAGTACACCACCAGCCCGGTAGTGGTGGCGACCCTGCGGATATGGGGCCAGTGGAGGAGGCATGTGGAGGAGATGGGGGCGTCTGTCTGGGCGCCAATCTGTGACAACCATTGGTTTGCCCCCGGGAGTATGGATGGGGGGTTCCGAGTATGGCGGCGAGCGGGGGCGGGAAGGGTGGGTGATATGTTCCTGGAAGGGAGCTTTGCGAGTTTGAGGAGCTTGGAGGAGAAATTTGGGTTGGTAAGGGGAAATGATTTTAGGTACCTACAGTTGTGGGACTTTGTTCGTCGACAGGTCCCATCTTTCCCACGCCTCCCGCCAATGGGGATCCTCGACAGAATAGTCTCTAGGAGGGAAGAAGGGGAGGGTAGAGTCTCAGGTATATATAAGGTGCTCATGAGGGAGGAAGGGTCCCAGACAGAGGAACTGAAACTTAAATGGGAGGAGGAGCTAGGCGGGGAAATGGAGGATGGGCTGTGGGCAGAGGCCCTGAGTAGGGTAAATTCGACCGCGACATGTGCTAGGCTCGGGCTTATTCAATTTAAGGTCGTTCACCGGGCCCATATGACGGTGGCTCGGATGAGCAAATTCTTCGGGATAGAGGACAAATGCGCTAGGTGCGCGGGAGGACCAGCGAACCACGTTCACATGTTTTGGGCATGCCCTAAGCTGAGGGGGTAGTGGGAGGGATTTACGGGGGTCATGTCCCGGGTGCTAAAAACAAGGGTGGTGATGAGTTCAGGGGTGGCAATTTTTGGGGTTTCGGAAGACCCGGGAGTCCAGGGGGAGAAAGAGGCCGATGTGCTGGCCTTTGCTTCCCTGAAAGCCCGGCGACGAATATTGTTGGCGTGGAGGGACTCAAAGCCCCCGAAGACTGAGTGGTGGCTTGCGGACATGTCGAGTTTCCTGGGGATGGAGAAAATTAAGTTCGCCTTGAGGGGATCTGTGCAGGGGTTCACCCGGAGGTGGCAACCATTTATTGACTTCTTTGCGGGAGAGTGAGCGTCAGCAGGGGGGTGGGGGGAGGGGGGGTAGAGTAGAGTAGGAGGGAAAATATGGCGGGTAGTACCGGTGGGAGAGGAGCGGGCTTGTGCAATATGTTACGATGGAAGTATTGAAAGTACGTGGATGTTTGCACATTTTTGCCTTTTTTGCTTTCTTTCTGATGATGTCTGTAACTGTTTATAAAGCCAAAAACTACCTCAATAAAATTGTTTATAAAAAAAAAACAAGCTGTGCTCTGTTTGCGTCGTTTTCCCAGTTGAACTGCGGCTGCGATCTGTGCAGACCTCACAGTCTCAACTAGGTCTTTAACAGCTTTCTCATGCATGAGGGCCGTCACTTCGGGGCTAGTCATGTTCAGTCCTAAAAGGAATTCTGTCCCTTTCACAGGGCGTCCGGTCATGAGTGTGTGTGGGGTGAAACCTGTGGATGTGGAAACCGTGTTGTGGATAAACATGAGTGCGAATGGGAGTACCGAATCCCATGTTGAATTGTTTTCCTGAACCATTTTTCTGAGGGTAGATTTTAGGGTCCGATTCATGCGCTCTACGATCCCGCTTGACTGTGGGTGATACGCAATGTGGAAATTTTGTTTAATGCCGAATATGGTCAGGACGTTCCTCATGACACGTCCTGTGAAGTGAGATCCCTGGTCCGAATCTATACTTCTGGGTAGACCCCATCTCGTGAAGATGTGGTGGGTCAGGATCTTTGCAGTTGTCTTAGCCGTTATAGTTCTAGAGGGGAATGCCTCTACCCATTTGGTAAAGGTATCAATCACAACCAGCACGTATTTATAGCCATTCCTACAAGGGGGCAATGGTCCTATAAAGTCGATCTGGAGGTTTGTCCAGGGGCCATTAACTGGTCGAGTATGCCGAAGCTGTGCTTTTCGCGCGAATATCTCTCCGGGTTATTCTGGGCACAAATAAGGCAATTCTCGATGTAATGGGTAACATCGGTCCTGAGGTTAGGCCACCAACAGAGCTGCCTGAGGTGCCTCGTGGTCGTGTCGATTCCTTGATGTCCATGACCGTCATGGAACAAGGCAATCATTTGATTTCTATCCTGTTGTGGGACCACATAAAGCTGGTCCTTGATTATCACACCCTCATGTGTGGTCAGAGCGTGTCGGAACATATCGTACTGAGGCACAAAATTCCCTTTAAAAATCTCCCTGAGATCCTCATCCTGTTTCTGTGCTTCTGCTAAATCTTTAATGTCCGTCTGTGAGAGTTGAACTGCGCTCACAGGGGCGCTAGCTGGTGCGCTAGCTGGGGGTGTCCAAAAGTGTCCTCGCCTGGAACCTGCTTTAGCCAGTGCGTCGGCTTTTACATTCCCAGGGGGGGATGACCAATGGTGACTTCTAACTTTGATAATGCCGAAGGTTCTGTCCTTCGCTTTGTCTAGGATATGGCAGAGTAATGGGGCTGATGGAAGGGGTTTCCCGTCTGCGGAGACAAAACCTCGTGTCCTCCACAGGGGTAGAAAATCTGTCAGACTGTTGCAGACATATAGACTGTCCGAATATATGTCTGCTGGGCTGGGGAAAGAATCGGGGTGGTCCACTATGTAAGCTATGGCCGCGAGCTCTGCTGCCTGTGCGCCTAAGTGACCTGGCAATTTTAATGCAATCTCCTCTAAAGCGCGACCCTGCATGTCCTCGACATAGATGCTGCATCCAGTGATACGCTCACCATCTAAAACAGTGGATGAATCATCCACATATATTTTCAGTGGGCCACACGTGTCTGTGTGCTGGGGGCTTTGTTTTGGGTTCCCTATCTTCCTGGGGGGATGTCTTCGCTATGAAGGGTCCTGTGTTGTGTAGGGGAGCTACAATTTCACATTCATGGGGCTGTCCTTGATATTGGAGGTTGTCGGCTAAAAATGTGTGTGTCCGGGTCCGTTTAACCGTAATGTCGCGTCCTTGTAAAAGTAACGTCCACCTAGCTGCCCAAATCTGGCTAACTGAACCGTCCTTCAGTCGACCGTCTAGGAGTAACTGTGTGGGGGTGTGCTCGGTCAAAATGGTGATGGGGTTGAGTCCGGTAATGTAGGAAAAGTATTGAACTGCCCAGAAAACTGCTAGGAGGTGTCTCTCGCAGGCTGAGAATCCTTGTTCTACTGGGTCTAAAAGTCTTGAGGCAGAAGCCACGGGTCTTAGCTGCTCGTGCCGTTCCTGGAGTAGCACGGCCGAGAGGGTGACATCAGTGCTCGCTACCTCTATTGCATAGGGGGAGAGTTGGTCTGGGACTTGGAGCGCGGGTGCTGCGCTAAGGGCTTTCTTCAATTCTTCCACAGCCTCTGTATGCTGCGGAAGCCATTCCCAAGGGGCTCCTTTCTTAAGGAGGTCGGAGAGTGGGGCTGCCTTTGTCGCAAATCCATCGATATGGTTCCGACAGTACCCAAACATTCCTAAAAACGACCGGAGGGCTGAAACATTCTGGGGAAGGGGCAATTTGACAATCGAATCAATTCTTTTGAATTCGATTTCGCGTTTGCCGTGCGTGATGACTGTACCCAAATACATCACTTTGTTTTCCAAAATCTGGGCCTTTCTTGGGTTAACTTTACATCCAATCTCGGTTAAAAGTTCCAGGAGTTCGGCCAGAAGCGTAATGTGCTCTGCCTTTGTGTCTGTCTGCAGTAATAGGTCGTCGACATACTGTACCAAACATTCGGGTCGGGAAAATTTTACTAAACCATTTGCCAGCTGTCGGTGGAAAATGGAGGGGGAATTGTGGAATCCTTGTGGGAGGCATGTCCACGTATACTGCTGTGCTTTGAAAGTGAAGGCAAATTTGTACTGGCACGCCTTTGCCAATGGGATTGACCAGAAGCCATTGCTAATGTCCAATACCGTGAAATATTTGGAGTGGAGTCCCTGTTTGAGCATGGTCTCGGGACTTGTTGCTACCGTGGGGGCTACTGCTGGGATTACTTTGTTGAGCTCCCGATAATCAATGGTCAGACGCCATGATCCGTCGGGCTTTCTCACTGGCCAAATAGGGGCATTATTGGTCGAGGCTACTGTACTAAGCACCCCTTGCTCCAATAAGCTACCTATTACCTTCTCTATTTCTCCCTCTGCTTCTAGGGGAAATCTGTATTGTTTCTGTGGTCGGGGGTCAGGTCCGGTAACGTGAATTTGTCCAGTCATTCTGCCGCAGTCATGCCGGTGACTGGCAAATGCTGTCCTGTGTTTATTTAATACTGCTTTTACTTGTCTGTCCGTGTGTAGTGTAGTCAGGTCAAATTAATAGTCGCCCACTGCGCTAATCCGATTAGCGTACTCTCCTCCTGTGAGAGTAGCTGGTGCTCTGTCTGATCTTGCCATTCGCCAGACACACTGGTTCACTGGGTCGAACGACAGGCTACGGGCATTCATAAAATCTATCCCCAGTATGTGTTCTGCTGAACGGGGAAGATTTACTAAAACAACTGGGTGTTTGGTGGAGATGTTCCCTAGCTGGATTGCTACGCGGGCTGTAATGTGTCCCTGCTGCGAGTGTCCTGTGAAACCGCAAAGTGTGATGGTGGAGGTGGTCGGCCACGTGTCTGCCTGTGCCGTGGTGGTGGAATTAATCGTGGTGCGGGTCCCTCCTGTGTCCCAAAGTAACTCTATGGGCTTCCCTCTAACCTTAGCTGTGACTACCGGTCTCCCGGATTGATCCCAAAGGGTGTCACAGACCCAAGTGGGGGAGCCCGAACACCGTCAGTCCGTCCCTTCCACATTGGTCTGTCCTGACTGTATTCCTATGCTATGGATAGGCTTTGCTTTGTTTCTATTCAGAGTGCCTGTCTGCTGGCCTCTCTGTGATCTTTGGGGTGCATTGCATTCCTTAGCCCAATGTCCTAACTGGCCACAGTTGTAGCATTCCTGCGACTTCTGTGGGGGGCTGTTCTTCCCTTCATTTACCCATGCGGAGCTTTGGTGCGCTCTCACTGCCTGAATGTCCGCTGCAGCCTGAGCTTCCTCTGGGGACTTTACTTTAACTCTGCCCTGAACTGATTGCTCCCAAGCACGGGACAATCTTTTCAGGATCCATTTCTCGTTGTGGGCCTCTTCTGAGGGGTCATAACTGTTGCAAGCACTCTGTCCTGCATCTGTGGCATGGGAGATTATGGTGCGCGTCCATTTAACCATATTGTCACGGTTTAAATGGGCTCTATTTAAATCGCCGAAAACTGCGTTAAAATGGATCCACAGCCTTCCTGCAAATGCTGTGGGGTGCTCGGTTTTATTTTGTCGGCACTTGTTAAGTCCTTCGACTGGGTCACCTCGGTTATACCCTATGGCATCTAAAATGGAGGTGTGCATTTCCTCTAGGGTGCCTCCGCCAACGTTCTGTGGGTCGGGGAGGGCTGCTACTGCAGACGGGTCTAAGCTCAGAACCGTGAGCTTAACCTGCTCTCTCTCGTCCAGGCCGTACATGGTCGCCTGTTGTTTCACTTTCGCGAAAAATTGGTGGGGGTCTGCGGTGGGGAGAAACGGAGTGATTTTCTCACACGCGTCCCTGAGTTGGGTTACAGTTAAGGGGGTGGTGTAGGTGATATCGGGTGCGCCTTCTGCGGCCGCTTTCCTTTGGGTGGTGACTGGATTCATAGGTGCGGGTGCTATCTGATCTGTGGGGGGTTGGGGTGCTTTCCTTTTCTGCTGCGCTGCTGGCGCACATGTTCCCTGAACATAGCGCTGCGCTGTCTCACTTAATTCCTGCCAGTCTGGGGCATTCTCCTCATCTAGCTGTGTTCCAAAGGTACTTTGGAACCCATTCTGTACGGAAAGCAGAGATTGCAGTTCCGCAATCTGCTTTCTACACTTCGCATGGTCTACCGTGCTCTGTCTTTGTTCTGTGGTGGCAGCATGGAGTGCTCTTAACGCTGCCTTAAGGTCAGAGCATTGCCTCTGCAATGCCTCTACCTGTTTTTCTGATTCCTCACGTATCAGGACTGCACGTTGCACATTCTGATAGGCCTTTTCATATTGTGTCTGGGAACTGCTCAGATGGGCTAGACACGACTGATGTGCCCTCTTGGCATCATCCATCTCTTTACCCTTCTCTGCCAGCTTCCCTCTTAGTTCCTTCTCGATGTCCCTGACATCCACTTTGCTCATCATATTTCTCTCTTCTAACTCTGCTCGGAACGTCTGAACGATCTCCTCAGTGCCTCGCAACTGTGCCAAACAGGACACGATTGCCATCGGCTTGCGTGATTTACTGAGATTTTTCTTATGAATTTGAGAGAGGTTCTCCCACCAAGTATGTCCTATACTTCCGGGACCTGTCTCCTCATTCATACAGAACTCTTTCCAAAGGGGCCATCCCTTTCCTTTCAGATACTTGCGGAGTTCCAGCTCCCACACGGGACACTGACCTACTCGGCTACTGCTGGTCGCTGCGACCACAAACCGTTCTGGGTTCATGAGGCGCTCCATTGCCTGCATGGCCATTTTCTCTTTCTCTCTTAATTTAGGACAGGGGGTGTTGAGGCAATGTTTTACAAGACGGGTAAGGCTTTCGCTATGTTCCGCTTACAAAACTCCCAACAGTTCGTCGCAACAAAAAAGCTCTCAGGTTAACCTTACAACCCTGTTAGTACGCATGCACAAAACACACTTCCGAATTGTCTTTATTGGTTTGAACACCTTGATTACTTGTGATTTTTCCTTTTTCTCAATTGGATTTCTAAATCAAATTTCTGGGTTCTGGACGGAGTGAGGGTGCCACTTGTAACCGCGTCCCGTCTAGGAGTCGCCACTAAATGTTGCTCATTTTACTGGAGTGTGATTAACACACCTCCGTTTAAAGGCCGTGTGCTTAACACTGCTATGGCTCTGTAAGTGTAATTATGCTCGGAGTCGCCAGGTGCCGTATTGAGACACCGTCACAAGTATATCAAGGTCAGGTTCAAAGTAATAAATCCGTACACCCATTAGTAAGTCCAAACGATTGGTGTTTATTATAACAAATATAATAAATACTCATGCATACGCTAAAGAGACTAACTTACTTATAATACTAAACAACTAAATACTTATCTAGACAGGAACAGGCCAACGTTCTGTGGGTCGGGGAGGGCTGCTACTGCCGACGGGTCTAAGCTCAGAACCGTGAGCTTAACCTGCTCTCTCTCGTCCAGGCCGTACATGGTCGCCTGTTGTTTCACTTTCGCGAAAAATTGGTGGGGGTCTGCGGTGGGGAGAAACGGAGTGATTTTCTCACACGCGTCCCTGAGTTGGGTTACAGTTAAGGGGGTGGTGTAGGTGATATCGGGTGCGCCTTCTGCGGCCGCTTTCCTTTGGATGGTGACTGGATTCATAGGTGCGGGTGCTATCTGATCTGTGGGGGGTTGGGGTGCTTTCCTTTTCTGCTGCGCTGCTGGCGCACATGTTCCCTGAACATAGCGCTGCGCTGTCTCACTTAATTCCTGCCAGTCTGGGGCATTCTCCTCATCTAGCTGTGTTCCAAAGGTACTTTGGAACCCATTCTGTACGGAAAGCAGAGATTGCAGTTCCGCAATCTGCTTTCTACACTTCGCATGGTCTACCGTGCTCTGTCTTTGTTCTGTGGTGGCAGCATGGAGTGCTCTTAACGCTGCCTTAAGGTCAGAGCATTGCCTCTGCAATGCCTCTACCTGTTTTTCTGATTCCTCACGTATCAGGACTGCACGTTGCACATTCTGATAGGCCTTTTCATATTGTGTCTGGGAACTGCTCAGATGGGCTAGACACGACTGATGTGCCCTCTTGGCATCATCCATCTCTCTACCCTTCTCTGCCAGCTTCCCTCTTAGTTCCTTCTCGATGTCCCTGACATCCACTTTGCTCATCATATTTCTCTCTTCTAACTCTGCTCGGAACGTCTGAACGATCTCCTCAGTGCCTCGCAACTGTGCCAAACAGGACACGATTGCCATCGGCTTGCGTGATTTACTGAGATTTTTCTTATGAATTTGAGAGAGGTTCTCCCACCAAGTATGTCCTATACTTCCGGGACCTGTCTCCTCATTCATACAGAACTCTTTCCAAAGGGGCCATCCCTTTCCTTTCAGATACTTGCGGAGTTCCAGCTCCCACACGGGACACTGACCTACTCGGCTACTGCTGGTCGCTGCGACCACAAACCGTTCTGGGTTCATGAGGCGCTCCATTGCCTGCATGGCCATTTTCTCTTTCTCTCTTAATTTAGGACAGGGGGTGTTGAGGCAATGTTTTACAAGACGGGTAAGGCTTTCGCTATGTTCCGCTTACAAAACTCCCAACAGTTCGTCGCAACAAAAAAGCTCTCAGGTTAACCTTACAACCCTGTTAGTACGCATGCACAAAACACACTTCCGAATTGTCTTTATTGGTTTGAACACCTTGATTACTTGTGATTTTTCCTTTTTCTCAATTGGATTTCTAAATCAAATTTCTGGGTTCTAGACGAAGTGGGGGTGCCACTTGTAACCGCGTCCCGTCTAGGAGTCGCCACTAAATGTTGCTCATTTTACTGGAGTGTGATTAACACACCTCCGTTTAAAGGCCGTGTGCTTAACACTGCTATGGCTCTGTAAGTGTAATTATGCTCGGAGTCGCCAGGTGCCGTATTGAGACACCGTCACAAGTATATCAAGGTCAGGTTCAAAGTAATAAATCCGTACACCCATTAGTAAGTCCAAACGATTGGTGTTTATTATAACAAATATAATAAATACTCATGCATACGCTAAAGAGACTAACTTACTTATAATACTAAACAACTAAATACTTATCTAGACAGGAACAGGCCAACCTTCTGTGGGTCGGGGAGGGCTGCTACTGCAGACGGGTCTAAGCTCAGAACCGTGAGCTTAACCTGCTCTCTCTCGTCCAGGCCGTACATGGTCGCCTGTTGTTTCACTTTCGCGAAAAATTGGTGGGGGTCTGCGGTGGGGAGAAACGGAGTGATTTTCTCACACGCGTCCCTGAGTTGGGTTACAGTTAAGGGGGTGGTGTAGGTGATATCGGGTGCGCCTTCTGCGGCCGCTTTCCTTTGGGTGGTGACTGGATTCATAGGTGCGGGTGCTATCTGATCTGTGGGGGGTTGGGGTGCTTTCCTTTTCTGCTGCGCTGCTGGCGCACATGTTCCCTGAACATAGCGCTGTGCTGTCTCACTTAATTCCTGCCAGTCTGGGGCATTCTCCTCATCTAGCTGTGTTCCAAAGGTACTTTGGAACCCATTCTGTACGGAAAGCAGAGATTGCAGTTCCGCAATCTGCTTTCTACACTTCGCATGGTCTACCGTGCTCTGTCTTTGTTCTGTGGTGGCAGCATGGAGTGCTCTTAACGCTGCCTTAAGGTCAGAGCATTGCCTCTGCAATGCCTCTACCTGTTTTTCTGATTCCTCACGTATCAGGACTGCACGTTGCACATTCTGATAGGCCTTTTCATATTGTGTCTGGGAACTGCTCAGATGGGCTAGACACGACTGATGTGCCCTCTTGGCATCATCCATCTCTCTACCCTTCTCTGCCAGCTTCCCTCTTAGTTCCTTCTCGATGTCCCTGACATCCACTTTGCTCATCATATTTCTCTCTTCTAACTCTGCTCGGAACGTCTGAACGATCTCCTCAGTGCCTCGCAACTGTGCCAAACAGGACACGATTGCCATCGTCTTGCGTGATTTACTAAGATTTTTCTTATGAATTTGAGAGAGGTTCTCCCACCAAGTATGTCCTGTACTTCCGGGACCTGTCTCCTCATTCAAACAGAACTCATCCCAAAGGGGCCATCCCTTTCCCTTCACATATTTGCGGAGTTCCAGCTCCCACACGGGACACTGGCCTACTCGGCTACTGCTGGTCGCTGCGACCACAAACCATTCTGGGTTCATGAGGCGTTCCATTGCCTGCATGGCCATTTTCTCTTTCTCTCTTAATTTAGGACAGGGGGTGTTGAGGCAATGTTTTACAAGACGGGTATGGCTTTCGCTATGTTCCGCTTACAAAACTCCCAACAGTTTGTCGCAACAAAAAAGCTCTCAGGTTAACCTTACAACCCTGTTAGTACGCATGCACAAAACACACTTCCGAATTATCGTTATTGGTTTGAACACCTTGATTACTTGTGATTTTTCCTTTTTCTCAATTGGATTTCTAAATCAAATTTCTGGGTTCTGGACGGAGTGGGGTTGCCACTTGTAACCTCGTCCCGTCTAGGAGTCGCCACTAAATGTTGCTCATTTTACTGGAGTGTGATTAACACGCCTCCGTTTAAAGGCCGTGTGCTTAACACTGCTATGGCTCTGTATACGTAGTTATGCTCGGAGTCGCCAGGTGTCGTATTGAGACACCGTCACAAGTATATCAAGGTCAGGTTCAAAGTAATAAATCCGTACACCCATTAGTAAGTCCAAACGATTGGTGTTTATTATAACAAATATAATAAATACACATGCATACGCTAAAGAGACTAACTTACTTCTAATACTAAACAACTAAATACTTATCTAGACAGGAACAGGCAAGGTCAGGGAGCAAGGCCTTCGTCCCGTTCTTGGTCTGTAACCTTCTGATTGGTAAAGTTGTCAAGGGCTAGCAAGGTCTGAATCACTTAGCGATCGTTGTGTTGGCACTTACTGATAGATGGCTGATGCTCAACAGCCGGTGATGAAACGGGAGTCGGGATGCGATGCAACAGATCTAGGCCGGAGTCCGGGAGCAACAGACCGAGTCATGTGCTTGACCTTCTTTTTATAGGTCCCAGGAGGTTCAGGCCACCTTGGGGTTGTTCCCTCATCGATTGGGTCTTTCCCAATCGATATATTTCGAACTCCCCAATCCTAGGGTCGTTCCTCGATGGGTGGGGCGGTCCCTACGGCTCTTTGTGTGGGTTGCTTTTGGCGCCATTCTGTCTGGGTTCTATTGAGAAGTATCCATCGATACGTAAATGTTTCTATTGTCCGGTGTCTGGAAATGGATCACCTCATTACTATGCAGATCTGTTTCCCATTTGCACCTTTGGCTGAAACTCTGCACCTGGCTTGAAACTGGTTTCTGTACTTGCAAAAATGCAAAACAGTCTTCTGCAAGCTGTTTGTCCTTACTCTGACTGCTTTTCCCTGCAGTCTTTGTGGTTCTCCATTTTGTAGCCCAGTGTCCATCTTAGATGGCTACATTCCCTCTCTCCCTCCCTGCCTTTCTGTCTCTGCCAGTCACTCCCTCACCCTGTCTCTCTCTCTCTCTCCCTACGGCCCTGCCTTTCTGTCTCTGCCTGTCTCTCCCTCACTCTATCTCTCTCTCTGCCTGTCTCTCTCTCTCTCTGTCTATCCCTCTCTCTCTCCCTCCGCCCCTGCCTTTCTGTCTCTGCCAGTCTCTCCCTCACTCTATCTCTCTCTCTGACTGTCTGCTTCTCTCTCTGTCTATCCCTCTCTCTCTCCCTCTGCCCCTGCCTTTCTGTCTCTGCCAGTCTCTCCCTCACTCTATCTCTCTCTCTGACTGTCTGCTTCTCTCTCTGTCTATCCCTCTCTCTCTCCCTCCGTCCCTGCCTTTCTGTCTCTGCCAGTCTCTCCCTCACTCTATCTCTCTCTCTGACTGTCTGCTTCTCTCTCTGTCTATCCCTCTCTCTCTCCCTCTGGCCCTGCCTTTCTGTCTCTGCCAGCCTCTCCCTCACTCTATCTCTCTCTCTGACTGTCTGCTTCTCTCTCTCTCTGTCTATCCCTCTCTCTCCCCCTCCGTCCCTGCCTTTCTGTCTCTGCCAGTCACTCCCTCGCCCTGTCTCTATCTCTCTCTCTCTATCTCTCTCTATGTCTATCCCTCTCTCTCTTCACCTCCGGCCCTGCCTTTCTGTCTCTGCCAGTCACTCCCTCACCCTCTCTCTCTCTATCTCTCCCTCTCTCTCTCCCTCCGGCCCTGCCTTTCTGTCTTTCAGTCTCTCCCTCACACTCTCTCTCTCTCTCTCTGTCTCTCTCTATCTCTCTCCCTCCCTCCGGCCCTGCCATTCTGTCTTTCAGTCTCTCCCTCACCCCCTCTCTCCCTCTCTCCCTCTCTCTCTCTCTGTCTGTCTCTCTCTACCTCTATCTCTCTCCCTCCCTGTGGTGATATGATCTGCATACTCGTCTGCCATTGGACCAGAACGTCGGCTTTCCATAGGCCCTGGTCGGTCATGTGCCTCTCGACCGATTGGCTGAGAGGCTGAGTTAACCACGCCTCTATTAACGAGGTATAAATGGTCAGACGCCTGACGATCGTCCCTTTCCACTGTAGACGATCGCAGAGCTGTGTTCCAGTCAATTAAAGCCTGACTGGTAAATCACTCGCCTCGCGTACAATTGATGGCGCATCAATTTAATTGACTACGGCTTTGAAGATGGAGTTTCGCATCAAGCCCGAATGCCTCCGCATCAGCCCGCAAACTCCGAACTCTGCAGAACTTTTCCAACTCTTGCTGACTTGCCTCGAAGGGTTCCTAGCATCTACAACCACCACCCCCCCCCCCAACCGGGGCACAGAAGCTGCACGTCCTCCACTCCAGCGTGGGTATTGACGCTTACGCAATAATCAAAGAGGAAACGGATTATGATGACGCTATACAAAAGCTAAAAGGACAATTCATCAAACCGGTCAACCGGGTATTCGCTCGACATCTGCTGGCCACCAGAATGCAGGTCCCCGGTGAGTCTCTAAACCAATACGCCCGGGCCCTCTATGCCCTGGGGAGAGGTTGCTCCTGTGTAGCGGTGTCCGCTACAGAGCACATGGAGCTACTGATCAGAGACGCTTACGTGGCTGGGATGCTGTCTCCCGTGATCCGCCAGCGGATGCTGGAAAGAC